>NC_092873.1:197860150-198105150 GCF_028372415.1 Notamacropus eugenii
AGGCTTTGGGGCATAGCTCCAAATTGCTCTCCAGAATGATTTGACCAGTTCACAACTCCACCAAGAGTGCATTAGTGTCCCAGTAGTTCCACATCCCCTCCAATATTTGTCATTTTCCTTTTCTGACATATTAGCCAATCTGATAGGTGTGAGGTGATACCTCAGAGTTTTTATTTGTGTTTCTCTAATCAATAGTGATTTACAGCATTTTTATATGACTATAAATAGATTTGATTACTTCTGAAAACTGCCTTTCATATCCTTTGACCATTTCTCAATTGGGAATAACTTGTATACTTATAAATTTGACTCAGTTCTTTATATGTTTGAGAAATGCAACCTAAGAGAAACTTGCTGTAAAAATTTTTTCACAGTTATGATTACTGTTTATTTTCCTCTATCCTGTTTTCCCCACCTTTTTATCCTACTTTCTCCTTTCAACCTGTCCATCCTCAAAAGTATTTTGCTTCTGACCACTTCCTTGTTACAAATATTTTAAAGATAAGAAATGGCAGTACTTGGCAACTAATTAATATAAGTAGAACTTTACATTATTAGGTAGGTCCCTATAGTAGGTGTGAGACAAAATGGAGATATATCACCTTGATAACAATATTGCATTAACCTGTTTGAAAATATTCTAATTAATGATGAAAAACTGGACAAATGGATGGAGTAAGTGACATTTGGGGATTCACTCTTATTTTCCTATGAATACATAGGTACAATTGAATCATTCCCTTCAAGTGTATTAAAGAGAACTAGTAAATATCACTGAAGTTTTTTTTAAAAATGTAGAATGTTAATTTGAATGACCTTTTTTTTCTTTTTTATACATGAAAAACTTCACAGATGAGGACTATTCTCTCATTTTTCAGTGTGAAATTTATGCATAGCATCCACTAGGTGGCACTAAATACACATTGGCAGGATCGGAAAGTGGGTAGTTCTCAAGAGTGATGTACTGACACCGTACAAACAAATGTAAAGTTTCTCTGTTAAGCATTTCCTACACTGTACTTCTCTCATAAATAGTCTACCTAGTATATCTTCTGGGTAAAAGTCTTATTGGAGTATTTATCTGTTACACATAATACCTGTGTCACCTTATCTTTTGACTTCAAGAGATTACAAGTAATTTTGAAGAACTGAGGAGACAAGAATATGCCCAAGTACCCTTCAACAGAACATAATAATTTTACTGTATTATCCAGCGTTGTTTTCCTTTATGTTTTTTTTTTCTGAGCACTAAACATTCTTGTTAATTCTTTTCCCATTTAATCTTCTCTTTTTTCTTGGAGAAATTGAAGGAAATAGAATTTTCACTTTATTTTTAAGTAAAACCATGTTGTACTGGACATTGAGACATACCATGACTCTAAATCACGTCTGGGATTTTACTGAGTCAAAGAATTAACCACAGATGTCCACGAGAACACAGTGCTACCAGGGATTTTTTTTTTTTTTGGTCTTTTGATGATCTCATGGTGACACACATATTATACTAATTGTTGAATTTAGGTTTTCTATTTAAGTTTGTTTTGTAGTTGTTTTCTTTTCTGGTCTGGTAATTACTGATGTTTGTAATTGGGATTTAAGAAGTGAAAGGCATCCAGACTTAGGTTGCTTTTGAGAGTCCTCTCTGACTAATGGAGTTACACCATTCTTTGAGGTCTAAGCCCTTTGTTAATCATAGCCTGATGAAGCACCTCAGGTAGCTATCCCTTTCTCCCCTCAAATCCACTTTACTTCTCAAAAGAACTACCATAGGAAAAATTGAAATAAGAATTGGATCTGTGATTTCATTACTATGGAGAGCATCTGAGTAAAAAACTTTTGAAGTGCTTAAATGACTTAACTTGCCCAGGGTCACACAGCCAGTGTAGGGCTTAAACCCAAATTTTCCTAATCTAGACATTGCCTCTCTATCCACCAAGCCTTACTGCCCGAGAATTAGTTTTACCCAGGAAATATTTATGTAAAAATCAATCAGTCAGTAAACATTTAATAAGTGTCTGTTATGTCCCAGACACTATACTAAGGATTAGGGCTACAAAAAGAGGCAAAAGACAGCTCCTGCCCTCAAGGAGCTTATAATCAAATAGGAGAGACCATATGTAAATAAATATGCACAAAGCCAGATACAGGAAAAATAGGAAATAATTAACAGAACTTCACACTAGAATTAAGAGGGTTTGAGAAAAGTTTGCTATAAAAAAATGGAATTTTAGTTAGGATTTGAAAAAAGACAGGAGATAGAGATGAGGAGAGAGAGCATTCCAGGCATGGGGGATAGCCAGAGAAATTGATAATAATGTGGCTTTGTCACCTCAGATACCTTTCTCTATACTTTTAAATTCTTTTATATGTAAGTTTTGGTACATATTTAGAACAGATATTCAGAACTGTTTAAAGCGTGACTGAGGGTTTTTTTAAGATAACCACAAAAATTTAATTGTAGTTTGCAACTTTCTTTGTTTGTTTTAGAAAACTCTGGAATGTATTTCCCAGAAGTCAAAAGTGATCCAGGAAAATATTTGTTAATTTGTCCAGAATCTGTTAAAAAGTGGCTTTATCAGCTGAAGAGTGCTGGAAAGGTTCTCTTTATAATGACCAATTCACACAGTGACTACTGCAGGCTTCTCTGTGAGTACGTTATTGGGTAAGTATTGACTACATCACATCTTCCTTCATTTGTACATTATCCCAGTGTTAAAAAAAAAACCTTCAGTAGCATGTAGTATAGCCTGTATCTGACCACAGATCCAGCATTATCAACAGGGGATCATGTGGCCTCCATTTGAATACCTACAATCATTTTTCTACAGTCCCAATTGTTATGTCTTATTTCTTATATCAAGCATAAATCTTCCTTTCTGTAACTTTTACTCATTTACTCTTCCTGTTATTTCTCTTGGAAGTCATGAAGAACAAATCTAGCCCCTACTTCTTTATGATATCCCTTCAAAAAATATATCTAGTGATCATGTCCCTGTAGGCCTTTGTCTTCACTGGTCTAAATATCCCTAGTTCTTCTAATTGATTCTCCTGTAACATCATATGATCATTTTCACCACCCTTGTCTCCCTCCTGAATGTGCTCTACCATTATCCTCCTTAGAATGTGGCATCCAGAATTGGATACAGTAATCTTAATTTGTTCTGACCAAGGTGCTTTACAATTGGATCATTACTTCTCTCTTCCTGTAAGTTTGTCTTAATTAGCTTTTCCGCCATTTTGAACCATGTAACCCTGCTCAGTCATATTTAGCTTGTATCTACTAAGACTCCCAAATGGTTTCCATTCAAGTCTGTACTTATAAAATTGATTATTTGAATCTAAGTATAAAATTATACATTTATCCCTATTCAATTTAGTAGTTTTAGATGCAATCCCTTCATCTTTCTTCATGATCTTTCTGCTTTCTGATCTGACATTCAACTTTTTAACTATGTTTTTCATTTTCATGTCATTTGCAGATTTGGTCAGTTTAACACCAGTTCCTTAATATAAATCACAAAGGTGGGAAAAAATGGGTAGAGTGTAAGTCTATATGCAAAAATGCATAATATATATGTGCATGCATGTGCAGTTATACACATGCATAATGCATACACTTACATACATGTATGCATACATACATAATGTGATACTGGGTCTTCCTATCTCTGCTATGCTGGCAGGAAGCTTTTCCTAACACAGGTCTGTTTGCCCCTTTTGAGGCAGTATGTTAGCCCTCTACTTTGGACTGTGCTGGACTTAGTGTGGACACCTGATCAGTTTTAATCCTACTGCAACTCAGAACTTCCAGGCTCAAGCAATTCACTGGCTTCAACCTCTCCAACAACAGGGAAAAGGTCTTAACAGTACAAGACCAGAGGAAAGCCTGGGGGCAATTCACTAGAGGCATCCTTTCACCTAGATGTTAACTTGTAGGGTTTGTTTATTCAACCATTTCTGATTCCACCTAATTACCAACATCTAAACCATGTTATTCCACCTTTTGTCAAATACTTTTCTTAACATGCTTTGTCTACAACTCTCCCCAGACAGTCTAGAAACCCCATCCAAAGAGGAACATCTGGGATGACCTATCCTTTATGATCACCACTCCCTTTCTACGTGTTTATATGCCATCTCTTTAATAATACATTCTAGAATTTTCAATTCTGAAATGTCGTAAGGCCTGTGTAATTCTATATGCTTACCTTTTCTTCATGTGCTCCCATTCTTGCAAGTTCCCTAAGTTTTCCATCTGTGATACCTTGCTTCTTAAGCAACAGAGCAGCATGCCAGCATAAATGATAACAGAAGCAGTGAGAGTGGAGGCATAGTAGGAATTAGATAATCGGACAGGAGTAGAATGAAACTAAGAAAGGAACTAGAATTGGCAGGAATACAACAGATACATAGAAGCAGGAACCAGAGAAAGTTGTTTAGTTTTATCTGCATTGACAGGAGAAATTTCTCCAAATTCATTGAACAGCAGTGAAATCATAAATCTAGAAAGACAGAAAGGAAGAAAAAGAAGAGCAGATTGGTAACATTCTTCCTTTTTATTTCCATTTATTTTTATTTTAGTGTTATTTATTTTGGTATTTAGTATTTCTATTTATTTTAATTTAGTATTTTATTTATTTATTATTTTTAGTGTTTGGGGGTTTTGTTTTGTTTTTTAAGATTCTTCCAGGTCCCCTCTCAACAATGGAGAATGCAAGCAATATAACATTCTCTCTTACACTTTTGACTATTATTATTAGATCTCCGTTCTCAAATGTCCATTATAGCAGAAAAAGAGCCAGAGGTCTTCAGTGGTTTCCCAACTAATATCCATTCTCAAGCCTCAACCTCATCAAACTGAGAGGCAGCACAGGCTATCTTGGCTAATTTAACTGTACTAATGTAGTACCTTATAGTTTATAGGCATTTTACAATGTCTCCCACAGCAACAGGCATCTAATAAATGGTTGTGCAATGATCAATTATTTGGTTATTTTAAGACATTATTCTGTGGTTCTTAAGCTGTCCATTTGTTTGGTCTTTTTTTTCTTTTTAACATGGTCTTTGAAAGCCTTTTCTACTTCCCAGTAGCCCCTATTCACATTTTTGTATGGTGCAAGATTCTTAAGGGCAATTGTTTTCGTTTGTCTTTGCGTCCCTTGTACCTAGCTCATAATAGATGCTTAATAAATGCTTATTGGATTATACTGAATTCCTCATGTTGAAATTCCTCTGATCATCTTTAAATAAGACATTGGTATAGCAGGAATAGTATTGTCATTTACTGCTCAGTTCATCTTGGGTAAGCCATTTGCTCAATTTCCTCTTTGTAAGGTGAGACTGATTATACTTCAAAGGGTTGCTGTCATGGAGAGAAAGAAAGAAAATGTTTCTCTTTTCATAGTACGTTAGTGTTGTTCAGTGATCTACATGGTCTGTTTGCTTTTAGTTGCCACAGTGTTACATTGGACAAATGATAAAGGTTCAGGGTTGTTGTTTTTTAAGTTTATAAACTTCATCCAGTTATTTACAACACATTCATTGGAAATTTCACTCCTTTTCATTGTCATATAGGAATGAGTTTACAGATGTTTTTGATATTGTGATTTCAAATGCTTTGAAGCCTGGTTTCTTCTCCCATCAACCAAATAAGAGACCATTTCGAACACTTGGTAAGTATTTCTTTCTAATATAAGTGTTGCTGGTTTTTAAATTGTGCTTCTTCATTTTACAAATCTAATTCAAAGTAAAATATTTGCAAGAGCAAAATTTATTATTTGGAAATTATCTCATAGAATACTATCACCAGAATAGAAATAACAATACTTAGAAGAAGACCAGAATTAAAATTGAAGAGGGAAAAAACAAATGATTGAGTCGGATGATGATCACACACAGAGACAGAAACTTTTTTTTCTATTAAGAAATAGCAGTTTTAAGTTGTTAATTGGAATGCTACTTATTCAATCCACTTACCTTTAGCAATCACCTAGTCCTTTGCATGGCCCTCTGCTAAGCATGAGGCATAAAAAGATGAAAAATATAAATGTCAGAGCTCACATTCTAACAGAGGGTAGATAGGCAGGCTGTAGTATTACTATGATATCAGGTTGTAGGTAATAGAGGATTGGGAATTATCTGGAGAAGGCCCTCTAGAGATGCAGAAGGAGGGAAAGCACATTTTTAGCTGGAGGGATCAGGGAAGTCTTCCTGGCACAATGATTGATGGAGGTGTCAGAATGAGAGTGGATATAGCACTGAACTTAGAGTCAAAAGGATCTGTTTTTGAATCCCAGATCTGTCATTTAGGAGGAGTATGACTTTTACCAAATTATTTAACCTCAGTTCTGTACAATGAAAGAAGTTAGAATAGCTGATTACTGAGCTTTTTTAGCTCTTAAATCTATAATTCTTTGAGGTGAGCCTTGTAGGAAGAAAAGTATTCTCAACAAAGATATGAGAAAGAGGTATATTACAGGCAAGGTGAAGAAGATATCAGAACATCAAGGGACAACTAATAGTTGTCGGATTGGAATGCATAGTATCTAAGTGGAATTAATGTGAAATGGCAAAAAGGTAGATTGGAAACGGTGCGGATGATCAATTTAATTTTGTCGTTTATACTGTAGAACAAAGAAAAATGCAGATATACTAAGCCTCAAATTTTCCCCAAACAATGCTGTTTCATATTCATTAATACATGATCATAACTCAATGCCATCATAGCGCCACAAAACCACTATTTCCAGGCATTCAGTAAATGTCTGGTATTGGTGGTGATGATGGTCTTCCGTTGAAAAACATTTTTAAAAGTCAGACTAAACGAGCATTTCTTCTCCTCATTTTCTATCTTTGTTTTTTAAGTTGATTGTGAATTAAAAGGAGAAGCTGTTCAGTAACCAACCAAAGATTCTATAGAAATGAATAGGCTTATTACATTAGCTTTCTATTTTTCATTTTTATTTATTTTATTTTCAATTTATAGAATAAAACAAGCATTTCCATAACATAGTATAAATACAAATAAAAGATGAATTGCACATGAAACTGCAAATCTATTAGGTATAACTTGTTATTCCTTTTAAATGTATGATAAAATTATCATGTAATTTTTTTCCTTTTTTTCCTACCTTCCACTCTAAAGATGGCTACCATTAGATATAAACATATATGTGTGTATGTATACACATATATATACACACATATACACACATATCCTACATACGCATATATATATGTATATGTATGTAAAATCATAATACAGACTTCTGTTTTTCAGTTCTTTCTCTGGAAACAGATAGCATATCCCTTCATAAGTCTTTTGTAGTTAATTTGAATATATATAATAGTCAAAATTATTTATTTCCTCAAAGTTCTTAAAACAATGTTGCTGTTACTATATACAGACTTCTTTTGGTTCTGCACATTTTGCTCATCATTATTTCATGCAAGACTGTCCATGTTCTTCTAAGATCATCAGGCTCATCATTTGTTCCATCCTAGTCATATACTATAACTTGCTCATTTGCTTTCAGAGAATTTCTCACTCGGAGAGCTATAAAAGTTACAATTCTTTTTTTAAAAATTTATTTAAGTTTTCAACATTCATTTCCACAAAATTTTGAGTTCCAAATTTTCTCCCCATCTCTCTCCTCCCCCTGCCCCACAACGCCAGGCATTCTAATTACTCCTACCAGCAATCTGCCCTCCCTTCTAACATCCCTCCCTTCCCTTATCCCCATCTTCTCTTTGGTCCTGTAGGGCAAGATAGATTTCTATACCCCATTACCCTGTATTTCTTGTTTCCCAGTTGTATACAAGAACAACACTCAACAGTTGTTCCTAAAACTTTAAGTTCCAACTTCTGCTTCTTCCTCCCTCCCCACCCATCCCCGTTGGGAAGGCAAGCAATTCAATATAGGCCATATCTGTGTAGTTTTGCAAATGACTTCCACAATAGTAATGTTGTGTAAGACTAACTATATTTCTCTCCATTCTGTCCTGCCCCCCATTACTTCTATTCTCCCTTTTGACCTTGTCCCTCCCCAAGAGTGTTGACTTCTAATTGCTCTCTCCTCCCATTGCCCTCCCTTCCATTATCCCCCCCTATCCTGCTTATCCCCTTCTCCCCCACTTTCTTGTATTGTAAGATAGGTTTTCATACAAAAATGAGTGTGCATTTTATTCCTTCCTTGAGTCAAATGTGATGAGAGTAAGCTTTACATTTTCCCTCTCACATCCCCCCTTTTTCCCTCCACTGAAAAGTCTTTTTCTTGCCTCTTTTATGAGAGATAATTTGCCCCATTCCATTTCTCCCTTTCTCCTCCCAATATATTTCTCTCTCATCCCTTAATTTTATTTTTTTACCTTCCTATTCAATTCACCCTGTGCTCTCTGTCTCTATATGTATGTGTGTTTGTGTGTGTGTGTGTGTGTGTGTGTGTGTGTGTATGTGTGTATAATCCCACCAACTACCCAGATACTGAAAAGTTTCAAGAGTTACAAATATTATCTTTCCATGTAGGAATGTAAACAGTTCAACTTTAGTAAGTCCCTTATGATTTCTCTTTGCTGTTTACCTTTTCGTGCTTCTCTTCATTCTTGTGTTTGAAAGTCAGATTTTCTTTTCAGCTCTGTCCTTTTCATCAAGAATGCTTGAAAGTCCTCTATTTCATTGAAAGACCATTTTTTCCCCTGAAGTATTATACTCAGTTTTGCTGGGTAGGTGATTCTTGGTTTTAGTCCTACTTCCACGCCCTTCAATCCCTTAATGTAGAAGCTGCTAGATCTTGCATTATCCTGATTGTATTTCCACAATACTCAAATTGTTTCTTTCTAGCTGCTTGTACTATTTTCTCCTTGCCCTGGAAACTCTGGAATTTGGCTACAATGTTCCTAGCAATTTCTCTTTTTGGATCTCTTTCAGGTGGTGATTGGTGGATTCCTTGAATACTTATTTTGCCCTCTGGTTCTAGAATATCAGGGCAGTTTTCCTTGATAATTTCATGAAAGATGATGTCTAGGCTCTTTTTTGATCATGGCTTTCAGGTAGTCCCATAATTTTTAAATTGTCTCTCCTGGATCTATTTTCCAGGTCAGTTGTTTTTCCAGTGAGATAGTGCACATTATCTTTCATTTTTTCATTCTTTTGGTTTTGTTTTGTGATTTCTTGGTTTCCCATAAAGTCGTTAGCCTCCATCTATTCCATTCTAATTTTTAAAGAGCTATTTTCTTCAGTGAGCTTTTGGACCTCCTTTTCCATTTGGCTAATTCTGCTTTTGAAAGCATTCTTCTCCTCATTGGCTTTTTGACCCTCTTTTGCCAATTGATTTAGCCTATTTTTAAAGGTGTTGTTTTCTTCAGCATTTTTTTTGGATCTCCTTTAGCAAGTTGTTGACCCGCTTTTCATGATTTTCTTGCATCTCTCTCATTTCTTTTCCCAGTTTTTCCTCCACCTCTCTTACTTGATTTTCAAAATCCTTTTTGAGCTCTTCCGTGGTGAGACCATTGGATATTTATTTTGGGTGTTTGGAATACAGAAGCCTTGACTTTTATGTTCTTCCCTGTTGGTAAGGATTGTTCTTCCTCATCTGAAAGGATGGAAGAACATACCTGTTCACCCAGAAAGTAACTTTCTATAGTCATTTTTTTCCCCTTTTTTGGGCATTTTCCCAAGCAGTTACTTGATTTTTGGGTCCTTTGTCAAGAGTCAGGTATACTCTGGGGATCTGAAAGATCTCAGTTTCTCCAAGGTGGCACAATCATGCATGTACACTGGTCTGGGAGCAACAAGAAACTTTTGTGCCCAGAATCTTGAGTAGTAGAGTTTCCTCTACACAACCACCTGGCCTCCAGTTCCACCAAGCCATCACTGGGGTCTGAGATTCAGATAAGCTGCTCAATTCCCCCAGGGGCTTTTGGTGGAGGTAGGGCCACCATTCAGTGTGAGATAAACATCAGCTACTCAACTCCTCCTGGAGCATTAGGTGAGGGCAGGGCTTCCACACAGGGCTGAGGCAAGGATCAGCTGCTCAGTACCCCCAGAGATTTTACCATCCAACAATGGATGCTGGCTGTTGTGGGGGCTGCTGTGGCAGCTGCTGTGGCTGGATGGGACCTCTGCTGCTGCCACCTGAGGCTGGAGCTATGGGAAGACCCTGCTCCCTTCTCGCCCAGCTTAAAAACCCTCTCACTGACCTTTGGCACCTGTGGGTCAAGGGATCTGCAAGCCACTAAGGCTGTGGATACCACCCCTGAGGCCTGCTCGGGTCCTCCTCCCAGTGCAGAGCCACACCAGTGCGGAGCCACACGGCCAAGGCTGGGCTGGGCTCTGCTCCATCCAGTGCGACAGACCTTTCCCATCCTGGGCTGGAAATCTCCTCCACTCCGTTGTTCTGTGGCTTCTGCTGCTCTAGAATTTGTTGAGAGTCTTTCTTTACAGGTATTTTATGGGCTGTGGGGGAAGAGCTAGTGTATATGTGTCTTTCTACTTCCCTATCTTGGCTATGTCCCTAGCAGTTACAATTCCTTATCATAAGCTTTTTAAATTGTATAAGACACAACTTCTGGTAACAGACCTGGAAATAGTATCCTAGCTTTGGAAAACTTATCTTTCAGTAGAGAGTCCAGGTATATGTTAATCAGTATACATGGGTGGAAAAGATGGCAATTTCCTTTGTAGAATTATTGCAGGCACCCCTTCCCAGTTGATAGGACACAGGATCGTAGATCTAGAGCTAGAAGGAATCTAAGAGATCATATCATCCAACTCCCTTATTTTACAGATGTACAATGAAGTGGAAAGTTAAGGGACTTGCCCAGTGTCACACAAGCAGGACTGATCCCAGGTCCTCTGGCTGCAAAGCCAGTACCAGATAATGGACAGAATATGATTCTGAAGAGACTTAGTTTTAGTAGTAAAAGTGAGAATGAGTGAAGAGGGAGGGAACAAACTGCTCACTAGAGCTGCTCAGCTAGGTATGACATCATAATACCTGGAGCAGAAGAAGCCAATAATTCACAGGACAGGCAGTAGTAATACTTGTAGTCTTGGATTTCAGTATGCAAATGTGTAGAGTATATGGGTAGTAAACTAAGTGAAGTGTTTTTTTCTCTGTTCCTCTTGTTCCAACTTTCTTTTTCAAATAATATTGAGAAAAAGGAATTGTTGTTCAGTTGTGTATGAGCTTAGCATGTTCATGCTCTTGGCTAAAGATTATTTTTCACTTTTTGCAAGTGAGTAAAATAGAAATTTAATCAAATGAGTAATATATCACTCCAATATTTATTTTAGAAAAGTAATTTTGGTAGGCAAATCTAAACTTAAATATTTAAAAACAATTTTTCATAAATATGCTAACTTTGAATCTTAAGTTTCTTTATTTGATATTCAGTCTGTTCCACATAATCATATAGTATTTGTTTATCTTGCTAGAATCTAGTTTTCTCCAAAAATAAAACAACTGAATACATTTCTCCTAATAGAATAATTTGTTTTTAAAAATAATTTGCTTTATAATCCCTCATTTATCAGGCACTGTCAGAGAATGGATTTCTCAGATAGTTAACACAATGTAAAGCTTTTTTTGTACCACCAATTTTTATTAAATTTTCAATTTCATTGCTATCTGAAATAGAACAGGCAGAATCTAATTCCATGATGGTCATGGTTCATTGCTTAATAAAATTTGCATAATAAAATAATGTATCCATCATTTAATTATGCCATAATATATTGTTCCCCTCAGCAGGTACCATGGTGCATGCATGGGGCAAAAGACCTCTTAACTTATATGCTGAATAGTCCCAAACTGCTGTGCTTTTGCTCATTCTGTCTGCCTTTCTCATGGAGCATATCTGTTTCCAGTAGTTCTCTTTTACCTTTGGTTCCAACCATTTGTTTCTAGGAAAGCAAAACCATCAAGCTTGTTAGAAATGCACATGAAATTATAGCCTGAGACCCCGGTGAGAACCTCAAGACTTAAAATGCATAAGCTTCATACTGCCTGTCTTGGCTTCTTAAAGCCTTGTCCTTTTACGTATTTCCAGATTGAGAGCTTGAAGCCATCAGAAACCTGACCTTAAATAGGCTGTTCCTGTATTTAATATGATAAAAAACCCGAAGTTTTCAGGACCAAAATGGAACTTTCCACCCCACGCTTGTCTGGATCTATCACAAAGAGAACATTGTTTAATGCTAAGAAAACTTACCCTATAAGACATTAGGTCAGATAATTTTGGAAAAATCTGCCAGTGCAGGAGAAGCATTTCCTCCTTACTTTTGACCCTAATGAGTAGCAGACTATTTATCTTTCCTTATGTTGTAGTGGTGTAAGAATGCCAATATTTTTCAAATCCAGCTATTGGATATTACAGAGGAATGTTTACTCAAGGGCATTTAACCACTGAAAATAATATGTTTTAGTTGCTGTTTGTCCACAGTTTAAAACATGTATCAAAGAGTAGTTGTATGCCTTCTAATGACCGTGGGCAAAGGGCCAACAAATATTTGCCTAAACTTGCTCAGTGGTAACTGAACTGCTGAATGGAGGAAATCATCAGCTGTTTGCTGCCCCCTAAGAAGCAGTTAATCATTTATTCCAAAACTTAGCCCCATGAACTCAAAAAAGTTTGAATCCAGGGAACTGTCTTTTCACCACAATTTTGTAATATTTTTCATCGAGCAGGAGGATTTCTGTGATTTCGGCTGTGTTACGTTGTGCCCCAGCAGTAATTCAAAGCAATCTTTAGAGCCCAGGGCATGACACTTTGTGGGGGCGTCTCCTTCCTGTCCCTTCCTTTTTTCTTTTTTTTTTTTAAATACATGTGAAATCAGGTTGAGTCCATATCAAAGGTAGCCTTGAAAGAGAAAAAAGTCATTGAAGGCCAGTAAGCATTCTAAGAGGCATTCTCTTGAGAGTGCTAGACTGATTATATTACTGAAGCTTGGACAACGTAGTGGAAAGATCACTGGGTTTGGAAACTGAGGACCTGATTTCAAATCCCAACCTTAGGCTGAAATAAAAACTAAATAGCTTTTTAGAGTTAATATCCCTGATGAATACAGGGCCCTTAGGCCTTTTCTTGACCTGGAGGGTAATCTACTTATGTATTCATACTGATTGAGCACTGGCACCTTTTATTGAGACCCATTGTTCCTTTAACAAACCAGTTAACTTCAAAGGGATGCCCTACGCATGTATTGGTGTGTCCCAAGGCTTTCTGAGCTCTGATTCTTGTACTGACTGAAAGAAGAAGGCTAAAGCTTAGTTACTAGTCTTTTTTCTTTTTTTCTTTTCCCTTTCCTTTTTTCCCACCCAAGGGATCTGTGATTTCATTGGTAGAGGGACCTTCCACTGAGGAAACTACCTTTATTAATTGCATCTGTTCTGTAGCTTATAGTCTTAAGGGTTCCCTGGAGTACTGACTGATAAGGTAAAATGATTTGTTTGCCCAGGATCACACTAGAAGCTCAATTCAGAAATAGAATTAACTAAGGTCTTCCTAACTCTGAATCCAGCTTTCTACCTATTATCTCAGCATTCTTTTTTTTTTTCATTCTGAACTTAACAAATAACAAATAAGATGAGAATTTCTATAGTCAAAGTAGAATAGAGTGTTATACATAAAGCTATAAATCTTTATTACTTAAAACTTGCTTTTTTTAAGTGATAATAAATTCAACATGGCATTGTCAGGACAGTCCTGCTTATTTGTTCTGCTGACCTAGTTTCTTCTGTGTATTTTTAAAATGCTTCCTTTTTTTCTCCCTTTTTGCCATTTTATTAGTCCTATGTAGCCCCTTCCTCCTTGTCTCTCAACTCCCTCTACATGGTAGAAAAATCGAACCTTAGTATCAAAGATGGATAGGCAAAACAAATCCCTATAAATGGCCGTGTCCAAAAATATGTGTCTCCTTCTGTACCTTCAGTTCATCACCTCTGTGTCAGGGTTGGGTAGCCTGTTTCAACATGAGTCTTCTAGCAGGTCATTGTATTGATAAGAGTTCTTAAGTTTTTCATAGCCTTTATGATCTTTCTTTTTTCTTCTTTCTTGTTTTTGTTACTGTATAAATTGTTCTCTTGATTCAGCTCAATTTACTCTGTATCGGTTCAAAAGTCTTCCTGTGTTTCTCAGAAACTCTCCCTCCCTCATCATTTGTTATAGTACAATAATATTCCATTACATTCTTATTATACCTGTAGCATTTTTTCATGTCTGTTAATAGCTTAGATTTCTTCCTTTGAGAACTGTCTGTTCATATACTTGGATCATTTATCCATTGTTCTCATTTTCTTAAATATTTGAATCAGCTCCTTATGTATTTTGGTTATTCAACCTTTATCAAAGAACCTGGCTGTAGAGATTTTTTTTCTTAACTAACTGTTGCTCTTCTAATTTTAACAGAATTATTTTTGTTTGAACAATAATGTTTCAATATTATGTAATCAAAATTGACTATTTTATCTTTTGAGATTCTCTTTTGTTCTGTATTATATAATAAACTCTTCCTCTATCCCTAGTTGTAGTAGATATTTTTCTTCCCTTGCTCCTCTAATTTGTTTATGTTGTGACCTTTTATATATACATCTTGCATCCATTTGGAGATTATCTTATAGTGTAAGACATTGGGCTAAACCTAGTTTCTGCAATACTACTTTCCAATTTTCCCAGAAGAACTACAAGGTGGTAGGACTTTGATTACTAATCAGTTTCTCATTGAATAAGGCAAGGATAGGGAAAGAAACAGGTATTTTTCAATCATCAACCCTTCAGGAACAAACTATTCCCAACCTTTACTTCCCATTTTCTCATCCCCATCCATCTCAGGTCTGCTCCACTCATGTCATTGAGACCCTACTCACCTCTTCTGCTTTACCTTCTGGAATTCTTATCTCATAGTCCATAAACTTCTCTTTATCTTAGAGCTTTTTTTATTGCATTCTTTCCATTTGCTTGCCCTCACTGAGACTTGACTTCTCCCAGGTAACCTTGCATACTAGCCCACCCCTGATACGGTAGTCCCAGAGAGAGAATTAATGCTTATTGTCACAAGGGGTCCACCAAATCTGATAGGGCTTTCCCTGGGTTTTCTTAACTTTGTGAGGCCAGTATTGAACTATGTAGGCTGACACCTAGCCCTTGCTCTCATCCTGTAGTCATTAGCAACATATTTTTGATGATGTATTTATTTGATGATATCTTTTATATATTCCTTTGTGGCTGATTGCTTGTGAAATTGATTGCAAACAAAGTTTTTTCATGCCCACCATGCACTACTCCATTGTCTCTAAGTAATATTGGTTTTTTAAAAGATGGGCCCCTTTTTAAAAAGGAGGAGGAGGAAGAAAAAGAAGAAAAAACAGCTTATAATAATTAAAAGAACTTTTCAATTTCACAAAGACAACAGCTTGCTGTCCTCCTCTTGTTTATTTCTGGACCCATCTCATTGTTCCTTTGCATTATCTATCCAAGATTGTGTGTGTGTGTGTGTGTGTGTGTGTGTGTGTGTGTATTGAATATCATAGTTTTGCCTGTACATGTTCTTCATCCACTTGCTTTTCCTCTATAGCAAGATAGTGCATCTTATTTAGGGGGTTCTGCAATATTCCAGGTCTTATTATAATCATGCCAAATCACAAAATAATAGTTTTACAGTAGGAAAGACCTTAGAGACCATCTTGTCCAAACTAGACCTGAAAAATAATCCCCACTACAGCTCTAAGTATTTGGTACTACATATCTTATCCAGCTTCTATTTGAAGACTTCTAGTGAGGAATAAATAGATAAAAAAAATCTATTCCAATTTTGGACAGTATCCTAATTAGGACTAATTAATAATTTAGGAAGTTGTGCCAACATTAAGTCTAAATTTGCCATTTTGCAATTCACTGATTGCCTTCCATCTAAACTCTCTTCTGTGTGACAGCTCTGCAGGCACTTAGACACAGGTATCATGTGTGGCCCTCACCTCTCTTTCTCAATCAACAAACAAGCACCTATTAAATACTTCCTATGGCTAGCCACTGGACTAGACACTGGAAATATAAAAATTACAATGACCTTTACCCTTGCAGAGCATTTGTAATGCTTTAGAATGCAAAATGGTTTTCTAAAAAATAGAAGCTAACTTTTCTGATAATGGCCATTCATCTCAGAATCAAAATGTCAGCACGGAAGTTGAATCCAGAAGCAATTTAGTCCAATATCTTCCTGTATAATAATAACAATAATAGCTAACATTTACATAATGCTTACTATGTGACAGGCACTGAGTCTAAGCATTTTACAATTATTATCTAATTTGATCCTCATAATAACCCTGGTACCTACATGCTGTTACTATCCCCAGCATTTACTGATGAGAAAATTGAGACAAACAGGTAAAGTAACTGCCTCAAGATCACACAACTAGTAAATATCTAAGGCTGGATTTGAATTCAGGTCTTCCTCATTCCAGGTGGCTCCACCTAACTGCCAACTACGGCATTTCCTCTGCAATGGAAAATGGCATAAAAATTATAGACAAATTTGCAAAATTATTTTAACTGTACTGGTGAATCAAATTTTTTTTTGTAAATAGCATTTTATTTTTTTCTAATTACATGTGAAGATGGTTTTCAACATTCACTTTTTAAAAGATTTTGAGTTCCAATTTTTTTCTCTTCCTCTCTCTCACCATCACTCCCCAAGACAGCAATCTGATGTTATACATGTGCAATCATGTAAACCTGTTTCCATAGTAGTCATATGGTGAAAGAAGAAATAGAACAAAAATTAAAAGTCTCATTTTTTTTCAAGAGTGAAAATAGTATGCTTCAATCTACATTCAGACTCCAGTTCCTTCTCTGGATGTGGACAACATTTTCCATCACAAGTCTTTTGGAATAAACTTAGCTCTTCTCAGCAATATAATGGTCTAAGTTAATCATAGTTGATCATCATACAATGTGACTGATACTATGTACAATGTTCTCCTGGTTCTGCTCACTTCATTCAGCATCATTTCATAAAAGTTTTTCCAGGTTTTTCTGAAATCCACCTGCTCATCACAGCACAATAGTATTCTATCACATTCATATACCACAATTTGTTCAGCCATTCCCAATCAATTTCTAATTCTTTGCCACCACAAAAAAAAGAGCTGCCATAAATATTTTTGTACATGTAGGTCCTTTTCCCATTTTTATGATCTCTTTGGGATACAGACCTAGCAGTGGTTGTTGTTTTTGTTTGTTCATTGTTCTCGAGAAAGACCATAACATCAGGAAGGAGATAATATGACTTTCAAGTAAATTGGATTTAAGTTAGGGAGGACTCTTTCCTCTGGAGCCATCTGGATCCAGTGGCAAGATATAGATCAGAATGACTGGAGATGCATCCTGCCTCCCCCCAGTAGTAGTGGTATTGCTGGATCAAAGGGTATGCCCAGGTTGATTGCCCTTTGGGCAGAGTTCCAAATTGCTCTCCAGAATGATTGGATCAGTTCATAGTGCATTAATATCCCAATTTCCACATCCTCTTTCACATTTATCATTTACTTTTCTGTCATATTGGCCAATCTGATAGGTGTGAGGTGGCATCTCAAAGTTGTTTTAATTTGCATTTATCTTATCAATAGTGATATAGAGCACTACTTCATATGCCTGTAGACAGCTTTGATTTCTTTATCTGAAAACTGATTCTTCATATCCTTTGACCATTTATCAATTGGGGGATGACTTGCATTCTCATAAAATTGACTCAGTTCTTTATACATTTGAGAAATGAGGTCTTTATCAAAAATACATTAAAAATTGTTTCCCATCTTTCTGCTTTCCTTCTAATCTTGGGTGTATTTGTTTTGTTTGTGCACAACCTTTTAAATTTAATGTAATCAATTATCCATTTTGCATTTCCTAATGCTCTCCATCTCATGTTTGGTCTTTAATTCTTCTCTTCTCCATAGATTTGACAGGCAAACCACTCCTTGCTCTCCTAATTTGCTTATGATGTCACCCTTTATGTCTAAATTGTGTGTTCAGAGATCATAAAAATGGGAAAGGGTCCCACATGTATGAAAATATCTGTAGCAGCACTCTTTGTAGTGGCGAAAAACTGGAAGTCAAGGGGATGTCCATCAATTGGGGAATGGCTGAATAAATTATGGTGTATGAATGTAATGGAATACTGTTGCGCCATAAGAAATGATGAACAAGAAGACTTCAGAGAGGCCTGGAAGGACTTATAAGAATTGATGCTGAGTGAAAGGAGCTGAACCAGGAGAACTCTGTGCACAGCAACAACCACAATGTGCGAGAGTTTTTTCTGGTAGACTTGAAACTTCGTAATAATGCAAGAACTTAAAAAAAAAAATTCCCAATGGTTTTCTAAGGCAAAATGCCTTCCACACTCAGAGAAACAACTGTGGAATTCATTTGCAGAATGTAGCACATCGTGTGTGTGTGTGTGTGTGTGTGTGTGTGTGTGTGTGTGTGTTATGTTTTGATTTGTTATATGATTTCTTCCATTTATTTTAGTTTGTTTACATAGCATGACTATAGTGAAAACGTATTCAATAGGAAAGTATATGTAGATCCTATACAAAATTGTATGCCGTCTTGGGGAGGGAGGTGGGGTGGCAGGGGGTAGGTGCAGAGGGTAAAAATCTAAGTTTTATCATAATGATTGTAGAACATTAAAAAAATAAATAAAATAATAAAAAAAATAAATTGTGTATTCATTTTGACCAGAAATATATTTAAAGTAGTATTGCAGTACAGGAACAATTCAGCAAAGCACAAATAATAATAATTGATTTTTATTTATGTCTATTATAATTTTAATTTAATTTAATAATAAGTACTGTTGTCAGGTAGAAGCAAATTTTACTGAATTCATTGTGAAGTAAAATCTTGTGGTGTTTATAAAGTACTTTATTATTGTCCTTTTGTACAATAATTTGCTTTTCAGTAAGATTTGTTTGCATCTTTCATATAGATGCAACATAGAAGTTACTTTTGAAGTGAAAATCACCTGTCCATCCCATATTAATATTAAGTAAAGCCTATAGTTATGTTATTGTTTATGCTGAGATTTTTTTTTTTAACAGTTGTTAGTAGGAGAAGCAGGGGTTCATTAAAATATTTTTTCACCAGGCACTGTACTCCCACTCCTTAGCACTAGAGGGGGTCAAAGATTTTTAAGTAAACCATATGTCCACTGTAAATCATTTTTATGTATTTGCCTTTACTTTTGAAGCTAATACTAAGGGATGTTTGCCAGTGATCTTTTACTAGCTAGAAAGTCTAGTATGTTCCAAAAGGCATACATTGATGGGCTTAATAAGAAAAGTAGCATATACCATTTTTGTCTATAAAAAGTTTTCCATCTTTCAAGGCAAGATTTCAGTATGTGAAATGATTAAGAGACCAGTGCAAGGAAATATATGGTTAAGTTCTAAATGTTGTGATATAAATGATTAAGATATATAATAACCAAGGAGCTCAGAAAAGAAAGATATCATAGTCAGTCAGTCAACATTTGTTAAGCACCTACTATGTGCCAAGCAATGTGCTAAGTGCTGGGGATACAAATCCAAAAAAGAAAGACAACTCTTGCCCTCAAGAAGCTAATAGGGAAAGATAAGACACAAAAGCAAGAGGAAGAAAGAGAAGAGATCTCACATAGGAGCATGATGGAGAAGTTCAAAGGTAGGTGAGAAATCAAGAGATGGCTGGCCTGATCTCGTTCCTCAAATACACTCAGCAATCTATCACTGACCATCTTAGTAACAATGATATATGTGTCTCTTTCTCTCTGTGTTTTCTAATTGTAAGAATTTTAAATTTATGTTTCTGTCCTTTTTTTCTTTCCAAAATGATCTGCTTATTTCCTTCGGTCAATTTTTCACCAATATTGAGAGTTCCAAAGGAAATTTGAGATATTCTCAATTTGTTACTCATTTTATTAGCTAGGTGGTGCAGTGAGTAGAGCACCAGTGTAGGAGTCAGGAGGACCTGAGTTCAAATCTCACCTCAGACACTTGACACTCACTAGCTGTGTGACCTTGGGCAAGTCAATTAACCCCAATTGCCTCAGCCTGGGTCATCTCCAGTCATCCTGATAAATATCTGGTCACTGGATTCAGATGGCTCTGGAGGAGAAGTGAGGCTGGTGACCTGCACAGGCCTCCCTCACTCAAAACAAAGTCAAGTGCAAGTCATGTCGTTATTTCTCTGATGGCATGGTCTTCTTCATCAATGAAAGACAAACACAAACACACGCATTTGATTGTTTTACAAATGCTAGCTTTGACGTTGTCATCAGCATTTTTTTACATCATTAACAATAAAATAGCAAAAATTCATGTAAATAGAAATTTCATAATAATGACAAAATTCGGCATATATTTAGACACACTTCCTGAGACCTAAAAACTCTGGTTTTTAGCATCCTCTGACACTTTTTCCACAAGTCTCCTCCCATCATCATGAACATAGATTTCATTACCTAGTGATCAAACTGTTGGTGCTGAGCCTCTTCATATTTGGATTGCCTCTTATACAGTAAATGGCATCCTTCATGGAGATTGTACTTGTCTTCATCCACTTTTAAGAAGTAGCATTAGTTGTGGTAATTTCAGGAATGTTGATGGGGCAAAGAGAAAGATTTTTAGTCACTACCTAGCACACGGTGATGGGCACACAGGAGACTCACAACAAAGAAATGGAAAATTTGATTAAAATTTTCCTGCATTCAACTTTACTGATATCCTTCTCCAGTGCTTCATTGTAGAATGGAGATAACCATGGTTTCTCTCATCTGATGCCTTTTCTATACAGGCTGGGACAGGGGCTAGGAAACTGGTTGTTGTTGTTGAGTCATTTCAGTCATATCTGACTCTCTGTGATCCCATTTAAGATTTTCTCCAACTCATTTTACAGATAAGGAACTAGGGCCATCCTGGTTAAAGTAACTTAGCCAGGATTACATAGCTAATAAGTGTCTGAGGCTGGATTTGAATTCAGGTCCTCATGACTCCAAGCCTGACATTGTATCCACCATGCCACCTCACTGCCCTGAAAGGGCTTCAAATAGGAATCTGGTGAAAGGCTATATGTCTCCAACAATCAACCTGGAAGAATTTGTAAAGGCTTATGAAATTGGTTACTGATGATTAATTTTTAAGCTATACCAGCTCTGTTTGGTTTTGTTTGTTTTAAAGTTTTGTTGATGCCTCTTGCTCTTACTGTATAGTCATTTTCTTAAGAAAATTACTAAATCTGATAGCATATGTAATATTCCTCGCCTATCACCATGTTAATGTTGATACAATATATAAACAGACACCACTTTTAAAATAATTGCAGTTTATATGCCAGTATCTATTTCAGAGGAAGAAGAAAGAAGTAGAAGATTTTATGAAGAACATGAGAATGTCCTCCAAACTAAGTCCTGGAACTAGGACTTGGATGGTGATTTCAGTGCAAAAGTTGACACAAGGGGAAAGTGATCATTATTTCACTACCTAAATGGGATTGTAATTATTGTGGGTACTCCTTCCACTGGTACAGATCGCAACCCATCCTTATCCTCTCATTCCGTATGATTATTGTTCATAACTTCACAGAAGTCATCTATAACAATCTACCTGTAGCATATGGGCTATCTGTTGATTATCTTTCCATTGCCCTTTGGGTAATCTGAAACTTTGGAGTCTGTAGTAGTCTACGAATTTCATCCATGATATGATATTTAAGGGAAAAGCTTGGAATAATTAAGAGCATTATGGAATTTCACCAGAGGCTATCCAACTTACTCTTCTATTCATTTTTGAGCCTAGTTCACTGTTCATCTGTTGGGTTTGGCCAAGGTATTGTACCTACAGATTGGCTCTATGGGTTGTTCATATAACTAACTCATGTTGTAATCTGGACAACAGGCATGATTCATCTTTTGTGTAGATAATGAAGCTAAATTTGAGTCATCTTGGATCTTCCTTAGGAGGCTTTTCAGTGCCCCTGGGATAGATGATATTGGTGCAATGTAATCTACTACAAGGAGCAGTTGGAGGGCTTCACCATGTATTGGGTATTTACCATTGAACTTTATTATGATGACAAACATGTTTGAGGGACATATAGGTCTCCCTGTTTTATGTTTTTCTTGGAGATAATAATCAAAGGACTTTTGAACAAAGTAATCTATTGTTAAATTTTTCAAAAAATCTTTGATAAGTTTGACATATTTATGGGGGGCATTGTATTGAAGATGAGCCTTTTAGTCAGCCTTTTACCTTCCTAGATCCAATGATTTTTTATAGTCAATAAACACTGTGGAATCTTGCATTCTCTTAACTTTTGATCAATTGTGTGACCATCATATCTTTATGCTGATCATATCTTGATCAGCAGTAGGATATTATTTGTGGACATTTTCCTGTTCCATTCTCATACGTTTACCAAGAATGTTTTGTAGAACTTGGAAAGCAGGCATATAAAGCCATCATTATCTTCTTAGTCACTTTGGGGATAGTGATAATAATAATAATAATATTTTTCTAAGCATTTGTATCCTACCCTCTTTCAGATAATTTTATAATTGATTTCTCAATGTACTTTAAAATTTGTGTTATAGTATAGACCTCCTTGCTGAATGTTTGGTTTAGAGTAATTGCTTTTTCCATCTTTTATTTTATGTCCTTTCAACTTCTTCATGTGGTACATCAGGACCTATAAGGTTAGAGTCCAAATAAAAGGGATCTACAGTCATTGGTGTAAAAGAGTAAAGTAAAAGTTTGCATAGCCCTTTTATATTTTTCATCCTTTTGTTGATCTTTCATTTTTATCCCTTAAGGCTTTCAAGACAGTTTTGAGTTACACTTTCTACAGTGTCATCTCTCCTTCTACTTCTGAAAGCTGTTTTTTGAAGTAATAATGCCCAGAGTCTTTTATATTCCTCTTCGAGATCAAACAAGATTTTATGGATGAGTGTATATTTAAATGGGTGTTTCTCTTTGCTGCTGCATCTCTACTGGGCAAAAAAGATCATATAGTCATTGATTAAATCAATTACAGAGGTCTTTTATCCTGTTCATTGTGACTTTCCTTTAGTTGAACTGCTATAGGACATAAGAGTCTGTCAGTGTCTTTTGTTTTATCTGTTTCCTCTTTCTCAGTATCAATACCTTGTTTGAATAGACTAAATTAAAGTTCTCGAGATTTCATGCAATTTCTGTTTGTCTTTATGTTTTTGTTCTAATTTTGTGTTTATTTTTACTTTTGACATAATGAGTTGCTTGTCTGATCTTTGGCACATAGAGATCTGATGTGGAAATGGCTGCCGCACCAATGACCGACTGCTTCCTGTCTGCAAAGACAGAGTTGACTTTAAACTTTGTCCACCATTACGTCACCACTTCCCTACTCTCTTCTTGAAGAAAGTATTCATTTCATTTAGACAGAAGACTTCTAAGTAGTATACAAGCCTTTTTTTCTTAATCTCAAACCATATTTTCCAGTATAACTTTTGCTTTATCTCTACGTGCCAAGTTTACATACAAATATAGCATGCATAGCTATGTGTATCTTGGTTATAATTAAAATAGCATCTGATTTGATTTGGAAGAGTTTGTCAAATTCTTTGTAAAACTTTTCTACTTCCATGGATATTTGTGTTCATACTAGAGTTCACTTCATGGAAGTCTTTTTCCTTATGCCTGTGAGCGCTAAAAGACAAAAGTGACCAGATGTTCCATGGATATTTTTTCTTCTTAACTCTTGGGGAAAAAATGAAAACAACTTGTAGGTTATTTGCCTCTCTGAAGAGAACCCATGAGTCATGCTTCCATTTAGCTGCAACATCTTTATTTCTAATGGTTTAATTTAAAAAGTCAATATTGGTGGTTCAGTTCCTTCCAGGAGAATGAATGCCAGTTTGTTAGTCACTAAACCAGAATATCACATTTAGAATATCGTCAATTTTGTGTTTATAAATGACTTTGAAAAATTGTGATTATGAGCACCTTCTACTCTTATTTCCACCACTATGCCATCACTATGGAAAGAGAAGAGGGCTACATGGGATTGAAAGTTATTTCATACTTTTCCTTGACTCATGTATTATGGCTAAAGAATTCATCATTTATTGGACAGCATAGTAATGACCTTGATACTTAGCTAAGGTGGTCCTAGTAAAGAAGATACTATCTACAAATGAAACCACATGCAAAGTTTCTAGCTATTAGGACATACCAGACATTCCCCTGGCATATCCTCTGAGAAACTAGTATCACCACCATGTCACCATTACATATCAGAAGAGAACATTCTAAGAGAAGGAATGAAGTGAATGAGGAACATACTGCTCAAAAAATGGCATGTAGTTAGACAAAGGGATGATAGTGTAGTGCAGTAGAAAGAACCCTAGATTTGGATACAATACTTCTGTGAGCTTGGGTAAGTCACTTCATTGCACTTCCTCATCTGTAAAATGGGCCAGATAACCTTTGAGGTCCCATTTAGCTCAAAATCTATGATTCTGTGGCAACCTATTGAATTTGTCCATCAGTATATATTGCTATAGGTAGATAATTCACTAAATTGAGAGAAGAAATAGGACTAGACTGTATTGGGGATACTGTGTAGTGCTTTCATTAATCTACAGTCTTCTCACTACTGCAACAATTCATCTTGTTTAACACCAATATTCTTCTAGTGATACTGTATAGTTATAAATTTGGCATTGCTATGGTTTCAGAATTAAAATGGCAAATACTGTGAAGTCATACACTGGGATAGAAGAGCTAGAGCTTTTGGCCTTAGAGTTTAGAAATCCTGGGTTCAAGTCTTGCCTACGTACTGAGTCTGTGACCAAGTCAATTAGCCTCTCAAAACTTTGGCCGTATTTATTGAAGACTACATGTTATTGCTAGAGGGACTTTCCTTATGTGGAACTTTCCTGTACCAGTGAAAACAGATCAGGCCCTTTATCTCTATCCATATCAAGACCTATGAAAAACACATGGTAGATATAAACAAATTGTGACATGTTACCTACAATAACTGGAGAGAAACCACACAAGAGGCATTATTACAGATGCATATGACCAGAGACAGGTAGCCTGGTTGTGGATAGGAAATGCGAGCCAGTTGGACAACTTTATTTGGTTTCCCTGAGAGCATTCAAAGAGCCAGAGAAAGACTCCCAGTACGCTTGTTGAATTTATGAAATGATATGGATATAGTATCACACACGGTTGAGAAAGTATAGAATGGCTGTGTTTATACTCACTTTGTAGGAAGCCACAGATCCAGTCAAGTCAAGGAACGGTTTGAAAATTTGGTTCCTGGTGATCCACCAGAGGTTTTGAGTCTTTGCACGGTAACCTCTGCTTCCGAAGATCACAGATTTAAAACTGGAAGGGACCTGAGAGATCATCATGACTAAGCCCCTTTATTTAACCCATGAGGAAACTATGTCATAGGAATGTGAAGGGAATCACTCTGGGCCACACAAGTAGTAAATGTCTAAACTGGAATTTGAACTCAGGTCTTCCTAACTCCAAATCCAGCATTCTAGCTACTGTGTACTGTGATTCACCAAAGATCATAAAGGTAGCAAAAAGTCTGATTACAAAACCATTTTTTTCTAGTACACCTTGCCTTTATTCACTATGTCCCATGGAGAAAAGAATGTTCAGTTATTGAGAACACATATTAAAATTAAAAATTGCTCTTCATTAGACTTCCCTACATATTTCTCCCTTTTTGGATACCAAATATTCCTTTATTAGGAGGATTTTTTTAAAGGAACTTTTATACTTTTAAGGTCTACTGCCACAAAAGCATTACTGAAATAACACTGTGAGTTTATTTTATCCTATTTAGAGTAAACTTTGTTCATTTCAAGAATTTTTCTGGGGATATTTTACATAAACGTTCTTATTTTTTTTTTTAAATTAGAGAGAGAGAGAGAGATCAGATGTGAAGTAATCATTAGAAACAGGATCTAGAATGCCAGAGAGTTCCAGTAGAGCCGGAAAGGATCAACCATAAACTAGCTTAAATAAATGAAACATAATCTCAGTTTTCAAGTTAAAATGACTGGCACCCTAGAACCTGCCCAGGAATCCAAAAAGTCAACAGCAATTATTTTTAAAGACCCATGAAAATATCATAAGGTGTTGATTGCAAGAAAGAATAGTTGTAATTTATAACTATGAATGCATTTCTCTTAAGTAGAAAGGGAGAATTCTGTAACTGAAAAAAGCAACTTTATTTTTATACCAGAAATACCAGGGCATCATTACCTAATAAGTTTCTTTGGAATTACAAGAATGTGAACACTGCTTTTATTTTAACTTTTGAGTAAATTAAAAGTGATTGATAATTAAGTTGGACTTAAGAATTTATAAGAAAAGTATCTCAAACCTACAGTAACTAAAAAATTAAAATTGAATAAAAGTTTTAGTGTTGACTTCCTACTTGTTTAAAACAAGAGATTAAACCCAGACTTTAGCTTCCTATGACATTCATAACCATTTTTGTGGTACTGTTTTACAGAGACTGTGACTGAGATATATTGGTCACCATTAGATCAAGGCTTCAAGGAGTGCGCCAACTTGGATTAGTTTTGTGGAATTTTCTATTTAGAAATTCCTCTTTTGGAATTAATAGGTCTAATAAAGGTTTGGGATGAAGGGAAGAAAGGGAAAAAATTCCAAGAGTTTTGGGTATTTGTGGGGAAATGGGAATTAAAACATAAATACAGAACTCTGCCTGTGTTTACTAATATGTAAAGTATCATATTCTAGACAATTTTTGTGGCCTGATCTGTTTGTACTGTACACATTTTCCAGACAGAAAAAAATAAAAGAATTTCTCTAGTTGTTTAATCTAGTAGCCTGACTTTTAGAATCATTCCTTTCTCTTTGGTGCTAAAGCTCATTACTTGCCTGCCATACTAAAATCATTTGCAAGGCTAGAAAGTGTTTTCTTTGTCAATCAATAAATATTGATTAAGCATCTGCTATATGCCCAGCACTGTACTAAATGCTAGGGACCTTAACCTTTTAATAAAGGAGACAAGTACAGATTAAAAAATTCATACAGCATTAACATCAAAAGTGACTAAATACAAATATATACAAAATAATTCAATATGAAATATTTGGGGAGGGAAGATACTAGCCATTGGGGAAATCAGGAAAGGATTCATGTGGAGATGGTGTTTTCAAGGCAGAGGAACTCTGTGAAGCAAAGGCAAGGGGAGTGCATTCCAGGCCTAGGGAATGGCATGTGCAAAGGTATGGACACAGAGATGGAATGTTGTGTGTGAGGAACAGAGAAAAGCCAGTTTGGTAGGATTACAAATTTCATGATGAGGAGTAACATCCAACATGTCTGCAAGCATAGGTTGGGGCCAGGTTGTGTAGAACTTGCAAAGCCAAATAGAGTTCATATTTTATCCTAGAGGCAATAGGAAACCTCTGGAATTGATTAAGTAGGGGAGTTCCACGGTCAGATCTGTATAAAAGGAAATGACTTTGGCAGCAGCCTGGAGCTTGCACCAGAGTGGTGAGTTTTGATGCAGGAAGACAAATAGCAAGCTGTTGCAGCAATCTGGACACAAGGTGATGAGGGCCTTGTGAATACAGGGAAAGAAGAAGGGAGTGAGCATTTATATAGCACCTGCTATGTGCCAGGAACTGTGCTAAGAGTTTTATCTGTTTAATCCTCAGAAGTAGGAGAAAGGATTGGATGCAAGAGGTGTTATGAAAGTAGAAGTGGCAAAATTTGGCAATGAGTTGAATATGTGGAATGAGAGAGAACAAGTTAGCCAAGGGTTAATGCCAAGTTTATGAACGTGGGAAACTGGAAGGATCATGATGCTTCAATAGAAACAGGGAAATTTGATTCAGTGAACCATGTAAGCCAAATTTGCCATAATCCAAAAGCAATATGCTGAAGAACCAAGTGTAGTAAATTATTCTGCACTTATATGGTAATGCAATCCAAGTATATTTTTTTAAAAAATCATCTTGGTGTTTCCTTCTGAAAAATTATCCAAGAAATTCTTGAAGCAAATGCTATTAATACTGTATTTTAATTTAAAAAGTTAATTGTTTATGCTTTGAACTGTTTCATAGGATCAAATTAATATGGACCTGAATAATATGACATTCCTCTTCATTTGCACAAAAATATGTTGGTTTTTTGATAATTTGATGTTAGGGAATACACCAAATGAGGCTGGAGGGATGAATATCGTTGTGTATATATTTTTTTTCCTTTTTTAATATTAGTTTTTTTTATTTTTAACATCACTTATATTTTCAGATATATTCTTTTCTTTTTCCTCCTTCACCCTCTCAGAAAGCTATTCCTTATCACAAAGAATAAAAAATATGGGGGAGATGAGGAACATTTCAATGAAAACAACCAAAATGTTGAAAAAGCCTAGCACTATGTGTGGTATTCTATGCACATAGTCCCCCACCTGTACAAAGAATCAGGGTACATGCTCTTTCATTTCTTTGCTTTGCGGGCCAAGTTTGGTTATTTTAATTTCATAGCATTCAATTTCAGTTGTTCTGTCATACTTTCTATTTATATTAATGTAGTCATTGTGTATATTGTTTTCTTGTTTTTTCTTGTTTCACTCTGCATCAATAACGTGTATTTTCTTCTACTTCTCTGTATTCTTCATAGTCACTATTTCTTACAAAATAGTAATATACCATTTCATTCTTTTCACCAAATTTTTTTGTCCATTTTCCAATCAAAAGGGGCATCCTTTTATTTCCAATTTTTGGCTGCTACCAAAAAATACATCAATAAACATGTTATATGGGGCCTTTCTTTTTATTGCTGACTTTTTTTAGTTTTTATTTAGTATATTATTTTTTCCCAGCTACATGTACAAACAATTTTCAACGTTCATTTTTAAACTTTTAGCATTTTAAAACTTTGAGTTCCAAATTGTCTCCCTTCCTTCCTTCCCACTCCCCCCTCATCTCAGGCAAGCAATGCGATATAGGCTATACATGTGTAGTCATGCAAAACATATCTATAATAGTCATGTTGTGGAAGAAAACATAAACAAGAAAAAAATCAAGGAAAAAACTATGAGTTGTCTTGGACCATTATATTTTTGAGAATAGTAAAGTCATTCACAGCTGATCACTTTACAATATTGCTGTTACTTTATACACAATACCTTTCACTTTGCATCAACCTATGCAAGTCTTTTCAGGTTTTTCTGAGAGCCTCTTGCTCATCATTTCTTATAATACAATAGTATTCTATCATAATCACATACCTCAACTTGTTCAGCCATTCCTCAATTGATGAGCATCTCCTCAACTTCTAATTCATTACTCCCCAAAAAGAGCTGCAAAAAATATTATTGTGCATATAGGCCCTTTTCCTTTTTGTTTTATTGTCTCTTTTGGGATACAGACCTAGTAATGGTATTGCCAGTTCAAAAGATATGCATGGTTTTATAGCCCTTTGGGCATAGTTCCACAATGCTCTACAATTCACAACTCCACTAACAATGCATTAAGGTCTTATTTTTCCCACACCCCCTCTGACATTTGTCATTTACCTTTTCTGTCCTATTAGCTAATCTAATAGGTCTGAAGTCACACCTCAGAATTGTTTTAATTGACATTTCTTCAATCAATAGTGAGTTAGAGGGTTTTTTTTTCTTATAGCTATAGATAACCTTGATTATTTCATCTGAAAACTGATCTCTCTTAGTCATTAACATTTGGGAACTGGCTTTTTATTTTTGTAAATTTGACTCAGTTCTCTGTGTGTTTGAGAAATAAGGTCTTTATCAGAAAAACTTGCTTCAAATTTTTTTTCATAGTTACTAACTCTATTTCCCTTCATCCTATTCCCTCCACCCATTCTATTCTCACTCTCCTTTCACCCTATCCCTCCTCAAAAATGTTTTACTTCTGACTAACCCCTGTCCCAGTCTGCCTTCCTTCTATACCCTCCCTTTTCACTTATCCCCATCCCCTTCTAGTTTCCTATAGGGTAAGATCTATTTCTGTACCCAATTGAGTATGTACATCATCCCATCTTTGAGCCAATTCTGATGAGAGTAAGCTTCACTCACTCCCCCTCACCTTGCCCTCTTTCCCTCCACTGTAAGCTTTTTCTTACCTCTTTTATGTCAGATAATTTACCCCATTCTACCTCTCCCTTTCTCTTTCTCCCAGTACATTCCTCTGATAATGAGAAAAATCTTGTGAGTTACAAATATCATCTTCCCATAAACAGTTTAAAATTACTAAGTCCCTTATGATTTTCCTTTCCTATTTACCTTTTTATGTTTCTCTTGAGTCTTGTACTTGAAAGTCAAATTTTCTATTCAGCTCTGATCTTTTCATCAAGAATGCTTGAAAATCCTCTATCTCATTGGATGTCCATTTTTTCCCCTGAAAGATTATACTCAGTTTTGTTGGGTAGATGATTCTTGGTTATAATCTTAGCCCCTTGGCCCTCTAGAATATCATATTCCAAGTCCTTTAATGAAGAAGCTGCTAAATCTTGAGTTATCCTGACTGTGGATAACCTCACAATACTTGAATTGTTTCTTTCTGGTTGCTTACAGTATTTTCTCCTTGACATGGGAACTCTGGAATTTAACTAATATTCCTGGGAGTTTTCATTTTGGGGTCTCGATAATTCCTTGAAAGATGATGTCTAGGCTCTGTTTTTTGATCATGGCTTTCAGGAAGAAAATCATAAAAATCAAGTCAACAGCTTGCTAAAGGAGACCCAAAAACATGCTGAAGAAAATAACACCTTTAAAATTAGACTAACCCAAGTGGCAAAAGAGGTCCAAAAAGCCAATAAGGAGGATACCTTAAAAAACAGAATTGTCCAAATGGAATAAGAGGTCCAAAAGCTCACTGAAGAAAATAATTCCTTAAAAATTACATTGGAGCAAATGGATGCTAATGCCTTTAGAGAAATCAAGAAATTATAAAACAAAACCAAAAGAATGAAATGATAGAAGACAGTGTGAAATATCTCATTGGAAAAACAACTACCCTAGAAAATGGATCCAGGAGAGAAGATTTTAAAATTATTGGATTATGTGAAAGCCATGATCAGAAACAGACCCTAGACATCACCTTTCAAGAAATTATCAAGAAAAACTGATCTCATATTCTAGAATCAAAGGGTAAAATAGAAATGGAAAGAATCCACTCTGGAAGAGATCCCAAAAAGAAAACTTCTTGGAATATTGTAACCAAATTCCAGAATTCTCAGGTCAAGGAGAAAATATAACAAGCAGCCAGAAAGAAACATTTCAAGTGTTGTGGAAACATAATCAGAATAACAAAAGATTCAACAGATTCTACACTATGGGGTCGAAGGGCTTGGAAGGTGATATCCCAGTGGTCAAAGAAGCTAGAATCAGAGTATAATATTTCAGGGGGAAAAATGGAACTTCAGTGAAATAGAGGACTTCCAAGCATTCTCATTAAAAAGATGAGAGCTGAATAGAAAATTTGACTTTCAAACATAAGAATCAAGAGAAGCATGAAAGGTTAAACAGAAAAGAGAAACCATAAGGGACTTACCAAAGTTGAACTGTTTATATTCCTACATTGAAAGATGATATTTGTAACTCATGAGACCTTTCTCAATATTAGGATAGTTGGAAGAAGTTTGTGTGTCTGTCTGTGAGTGTGTAGAGAGAAACAGGGCACAGCGTGAGCTGGATATGAAGGGATGATATCTCACATAAAAGAGGCAGGAAAGAACTTTTACAATGGAGGGGAAGAAAGGGAAGGTGAGAGGGAATAAGTGAGCCTTACTTTCATCAGATTTGGCTTCAGGAGGGAATAACATACATACTCAGTGGGGTATGGAAGTTTAGCTTACCCTACAGGAAAGCAAGGTGGGAAAGGGATAAGAGAGGGGGGATAATAGAAGGGATGGTAGTTGGGGGAAGGGGTAATCAGAAGCAAACACTTTGGTAGAGGGACAGGTCAAAGGAGAGAATAGAATAAGTGGAGGGTGGGACAGGATAGAGGGAAATATAGTTTGTCTTTCACAACATGACTTATGGAAGTGTTTTGCATGACTATATATATATATATATATATATATATATATATATATATATATATATATATAACCTTTATTGAATTGCTTGCCTTCTCAATGAGGATGGATGGGGAGGCGGAAGGGAGAGGTTGTGGAAATGAATGTTAAAAATTGTTTTTACATGCAACTAGGAAATAAGATATATAGGCAGTGGGGTATAGAAATCTATCTTACCCTACAGGAAAATAGAAGGGAAGGGGAAGGGGGTTGGGCAGTGACTGAAGAGAGGGCAGATTGGAGAAAAGGGGAATCAGAATACATACTATCATGGGGTGAGGGAAGGGGGAAATGGGCTGAAAATTTGAAATTCAAAATTCTGTGAAAGTGAATATTGAAAACTAAAAATAAATAAATTTTATAATATGTATTATGTTATTTAACATATATTATTTTATATATTTTTAAATCTTTTTCATGCTACTTTTTAACCTAAGTAATTATTCATAATCTAATTCTTCAGAAACTATATTTTGCAGGAAGGTACCTGTTACAGTTATCCTTTCCATGTTGCAGCAAAGTACCCCCACAATCTGAAAAATTCATGTAAAATTTTTTGACCCTCACTTCATAACCAGTCAGCACTATTATGGTATTAAAAGATATTATGGTATTAAAAGATAAAATATGTAGATATTATATACAATACAATACAAATATTTCATGCATTTCTATGTTTCTAAACTTTTTCTGTGTTGTCTGCAGCTTCTGCAAAACTCCCCCAAAATTTCCATTTAATTTCTTATGCCATTCCACAATATCAAAACCTTGAAGGGGAAAGTTGCAATGGGGAGATCACAATGTAGAAGGTAAAGCCATATAGTGAAAAGCTAAGGAAAAAAATATTTGTGGTATAGTAGAAAGATTATTATTCTATTAAGTGATTATTAATATTATTATATTATATATTATATTATATATAATTATTGTTATATATTATAATATAGCATATCATTATATATTATTATAATTAATTATTATTTTATTATATAGTAATTATATATTGTATATAATATATTAATTATATTTATTATAATTAATATTAATACATTAATACAATTAATATTAATACATTATTCTGTAAAGTGATGCGTTCTTGACTTGTATCCTAGCTCTGTGATTTGAGAATTCATATATCCCAGTGTTGTTCCTTATTAGCTATGTAAGGCCAAGACTCTGAATCTGTGTTTCCTTTATCTGTAAAATAAGGGGGTTAGCCTAGATATTCTCCAAGTTCCCTTCAGTATTTCCCCACCTAGAAAATATATACGTGTATTATTTTTTTACAAATTTTAGAGGAATAGACCTAACTAGATTCTTGACACAGACTTACTCAACTCTTAATCTACTTCCTGGGAAATTTGATTGGCATCTTTAGAATAGACAGTAACTCGGTTAATAAGGTGCTATTACTAAGTATGCTAAGTATACATAAGCTACTTCATGATGCTATGGAGTACAATTTGGTAATTACTATGCTCTCATTCAGTTATTGTTTCAGTGTTTTAAATTGTACCTAATAATACTAATTTCTTTCTGCATCTAGTATTATTTTCACAGAAATCATATCTTAAAAAAGTAAAATGGACAAATTCTGTTAATTTCAAGATGTTTTCTGCCTCAAAATCCTAGCAAATAAAATATATTAGGAGTAAAAATTTGAGGATTTTTAGAATTGGGGGCGGGGGAGGAATAACTAAGTTTTGTAACTTGACTAATATATTGTGAAACAGATATTTTCTTTAGGTATCCACCCTATAATTAAGTACCTGAACTTTGTATGGCTGTTTTCATTACTACTATTCTCCCTTCAGTTGAGTCGATCTAATATAAGTTTTTCTTGGACTTTTGTTAACCTACCGAAACTAGCCTCAAAGAACTATTGTCCTCCCTCCACCTCCCTCAAGCTTTTAAATCTAAGTCCAAAATAAATGAATGGCAACAGGTTTTCTCCAGTGTCTTTTAGTGTAGAGTTTCAGAGCAGGAAAAGTTCTGTGCAAGAATGACTTCCAAGAGTGTTCCTATTGCCAACAGCAAAATAAACCAAAGGGAAATCAGCTGCATTAGGATGAAATTATTTTTATGTTATGATGTGATTTTGATTCTAGATGAAAACTTCAGGCCATAAATTTTTTAAAGTATTTTTTGTCATTGGGGTTTTATAAACAAAGAACTACTTTAGCAGTCAACTTTAATGTGCTTTGAAGTCATTTTACTGACTAGGTGAAGTTTAATCAGCAGGGGGAGCTTTTAGACACCCCAGCTCAGATTGAAAGAGACTTTCTGGCTAGTAGCCAGCATGTGGAGCTAGAGAGCCAAAGGGAGGGAGAGGGCAACTCACTGATACCTGATAGAAGGGGAGCTAGTAGATTGCAACAGTTACAGGTTGGCAAGTATCCAGGAGTCTGCATTGGGAATCAAAATGAGAATAACATGGTGGAAAATGGCAGCAGGAGTTCTAGGACTAAGTAGAAATAGGTAAAACTGAAATCAGTAGGGACAGATATCATTTTAACAGGTTGCACTCACAAGATTTGCGGTTAAATGAGGGTTTTTGAAAGCTCACCAGTGATTACTCCAGCCTCATGGGGAAAGTAGGTGGGAACATAGATAGAGTCCTAGGGCTGGAGTCAGGAAGACCTGAGTTCAAATTTGGCCTGAGACACTTACTATCTGTTGTAACCCTGGGCAAGTCACACCTCTCTACCTCAATTTCCTCAACTACAGAATGGGGACAATACTAGCATCTACCTCCCACGATTGTTGTGACGATCAAATGAGATCATTGTAAAGCACTTAGCACAGTGACTGTCACGTAGTAAGCAATATATAAATGACACTTATTTATTATGACAATTACTACTACTACCACCATTACTACTGCTGTTGCTGCTACTACTACTACTACTACTACTACCATCACCACCACCACCACTACCACCAATACCACTACCACTACTACAGTTTCTGCTGCTGCTACTACTACCACTACCACTGCTATTGCCTGGAGTGAGTCAGCCTCATCTTAAAGGAACTCTTCTGACTCAGCAAATACTAGCACAGTTTTCAGCTCAGAAGTTGTCTTCTGGTTTCTTCCTAGAGAGTGGTTTGGTAGAACTAAACATATCCCCTGAGCCTCTGCAATACAAAATTGTGCTGGACATAAAGGCAGAAATCTCCTTAAGCTTTGATTTCTCCTCATCTACAAAGTGGAGCAGTTGTATGGGATGAACTTGAGATCCCCTCTAGCTCTATACCCATGATCTATGACCTTGGGGTCTGAGGAGAAAGTATGTAAGTGGTAAACTTCCAAGGCTTGGGGAGGTAAGCACATAAATAACTGTATACAAATGCATTAAGTATTGGTAGATAACAACATGAACTAGAGATCCTAATACAAGGAGTCAAATGTGACTTCACAGGAATGACTAAGACTTGTTGCAGCCCATGGTGAGACTATGAATCTAGAAGGCTAAGCAAATGAAGGGGATAAATTAAAGAACTGGAGTAATGGGGAGAGGGATAAAGTAATGTTATACATTAAAAAGATATATTTCCATGAGAAAATCTAATAATAAGAAAACATTTTGGATTACATTTATAAGAAATAAAAGCAGTATAGTCATCAGTGTACACACAAACCACCTGAACCAGAAGAGGAAATTGATGAAAGTAGGAATCAAAAAATGAACTTCACACGAAGAGTCAACAACCATCTAGTCCAGCCTATAGACCAAAGCAATTCCTCCTGTAACAAACATCCAAATTGGTCCTCCTACCTCTCCTTGAAGTTCTCCAAGGAGTAAGGGAGCCCATTTCTCTTTTGTGCAGATCTCATTGTTAAGGAGTTGAGTTTTTCTGTTTGTTTTGCTTTTCCCTGACATCACATCTAACTTGACCTTTTTGTAATTTCTACCAATTTTTCAGTGTACTCTGTGGGTCCAAACTGAGTAAATCCAATCCCTCTTCCATGTGACAGCCCTTCACATACTTAAAAATAATTGGCATGTTCCCTCTGAGTCTTCTTTTTTTTAAGGCTGACCATGGACTCAAGACCCCTGCCAACCTGGTTGCCCTGTGTTGGACACTTTTCAGCTTAACAGTGTCTTACTTAAATTGTAGTGCCCACAACTGAACACGGAAACCTAGATGAAGTCTGACAAGGGCAGCATACAGTGGTACTATCAACCTTTTATTCCTGGAAAACTGCCTCACTTAATAAGGTCTAAGATTGCATTAGCTTTTTTCACCACTGTATTATACTGCTGACTCACATTGAGTTTGTAATCCATTAAAACCAAAGATCTTTAAATAAAAAAAAATCTATCCATGCCTTCCCCATCTATATAATTGTGAAATTGATGTTTTATATGCAAGTGCATTTATCCTTAATGAATTCCATTTTATAAGATTTATCCCAGTACCTTTTTTGCATCCTCCCTCCATCACCCAGTATGTTACCAGTCTCCATCTTGGTGTCATCTACAAATCTGATGAGTGTATCATAGATGATTTGACACTGGTCATTAGTTAAAAAGGTTCAACAATACATTGTCAACCACAGATCTCTGGAATACTTCAACAGTGGCCTCTTATTACATTGATGCTGAACCATTAACAACGACTCCTAGTCAGGTCATCCCACAAGTTCTGAATTCATTTGATTGTATTATCATGTAATGTATGTCATCTTCTGCGAAAAAATAGTGTAACAGGATTAACATTTACTAGTATCTCTGTGATTTCTTTGCCCCTACCTTCAAGGCCCAGGACCTTCCTACTTGGGAATTAGCTTTACACTCTGGTCCTCTGCACTTGATTGGCCCTAGGAAGCTGTGAAGCTTCCTAAACACCTAAAGGCATAAAAGGTCCCAATCTAAAACCCTTGGGCTTGGTGAATTTCTGAACATTAGTTAAGTTACTATGTTCTTCACCATATCCTTTCCCATGAACAGAGTTATATCCATGTGGAGATGTGAGGACCAACTTCCAGAAAGTAGCACTGTGTCCTTGTTACATATCCTTACTGTTTTAGAGCAAATTAAACCTCCTTTTGTTAACTTCTGGCTTACAATTACCTTATTTCATCCCAACATTGAACCTGAGCTAAGAATGCTGTCATTAGAGCCAAAACTATGACAAATATGAAACAATTTATCAAAAGCTTTTCTAAAATCTAGGTAAACTATATCCACATTGACCTGGTAGATGGTGTGTATTGACCATTGGATGAAGGCAGCTAAGGAACTGGGGAACTTCTAGTGATTGGTTTGTAGAAGGATCGGTTATGCCACTGATTGCCTTTAAAAATTAACAGGCAACTCTGAGGAAGATTTTGAATGGAGCCAGCTGTGAAAGAAAGACTCAGCCATCAAAGGAATAACTCTTCACCTTTCCCCTTATACCCTTTGGAAAGTACAGCAAGGGGGAAGGGAGGTATTTCTCTGCCTCCCCACATCAGCAAAGACATCTTATAGCAGAATCACATAACATCAAGTATCAAGAGAAGCAGAAGGCCACCTATAGATTCAAGTTGATTGAGCAAGATGAGCTAAGATTCTGGCCCCTTGAGTGAGGCTTAAGTTCCCTTCCGAAAGAGCATAGTGTCCCAGGCCAGGATTTTAGCCAAGGCCTAAGCTGGAAATATAGAGACTGTCATCAAGTAGTGGGGACACCAAACCAAGCAAAAAACAAGCCCATAGAACCTATGGGGCAAGTGGGAAGATGTTTTTGAGAAGACTTCAGTGTGAATTTGCTTTTTCACATGTATTCCCCATATATATTGTTCTTTACTGGTCTGCTCTATGTGTGTGTGTGTCCACACTTCTACTGATAGTGTGGGTATTTGTGGGTGAGCACACCCTAGCCTGGGTGGGGAACCTGTGGCCCCAAGGCCACATGTGACTTTCTAGGTCCTTGGGTGTGGCCTTTTGACTGAGTCCAAGTTTTACAGAATAGATCCCCTTAATAAAAGGATTTCTTCCGTGAAGTTTGGCTTCAAAGGGCTGCATTTGAGGACCTACAGGGCCACATATGGTCTTGAGGTTCCTTACCCCTACCCTAGAATTATGGGGGAGATGCTTTGTTGCTGTTGTTTTTACTGTGATATTTCAGCAAATGCCTAGACTGATTTAGAGCTGGAAACAAACTTGGGGGGCATCTAGTCCAAGCCCATCATTTTACAGATGAGTAAACTGAGGCCCAGGAATGTAAAGTGACTTGCCTAAGGTCACATACCTGATAAGAGACAGAAGGAGGATTCAAACTTAGACTCTTTTACACTAACTCAAGTTCCCTCCTCACTGTACCACTATATCTTTGCTCTGAGCTAATTTTTTTCTTTTTTTCCTCCACTTAATAGTATTTTATTTTTTCCAATTACATGCAAAAATAATTTACTTTTACAAGATTTTGAGTTGAAAAATTTTTTTTCTCCCTCCCATTACTCCTCCCCAAGATGGCATGCAATCTGATACAGGCTATATATTTACAATCACATTAAACATAGTTCTACATTATTCATGTTATGAAAGACAAATCATAACAAAAGGGAAAAACCACAAGAAAGGAAAACAAAAAGAAATAGCATGTTTCAAGCTGTATTCAGACTCCATGGTTGTTTCTCTGAATGTGGACAGCATATTCTATCATGAATCCCTTGGAATTGTCTTACATTGCACTGCTGAGAGGAGCTGAGTCTGTCAAAGTTGGCCATTGCGCACTCTGGCTGTTACTGTGTATAATGTTTGGCTCGTTTCACTCAGCAGCAATTCGTGTTAAGTCCAGGTATTTCTGATATCTTCCTGCTCATCGTTTCTTGTAGAACAGTAGTATTCCATCGCATTCATAAACCATAACTTGTTCATTCGTTCCCCAATGGATGGGTATCCCCTCAACTTCCAATTCTTGGCTACCACAAAAAGAGCTGCTTTTGTATGTGTGAGTCCTTTTTCCCTTTTTTTACAATCTCTTTGGGATACAGACCTAGTATTTGTATTGCTGGGTCAAAGGGTGTGTATACACAGTTGGATAGCTCTTGGGGGTATCGTTCCAAGTGGTTTGAGCTACATTTTGACTGAAGGTTGAAGTCACCTCTCCATGAGCACTCATCGTGTATGGTTTAGAAGCACAGACCCGCAGAATACCTTGGCCCTGGAGCAATTCATAGTAATCAGTCACAAATCGGCTTCCTACTGTCGCTGCTTCACGCAGGAGGATGGTTACCTTTGTACACCCAGCATCTGTCTCGCCTAATCTCTGGCACATAGTATGCACTTAACAGATGTTTATTGGTTGATAAAATAAATATATACCTATATTTGCATATGTGTCTACAGCATAGATAACACTGTTTTAAGTGAAATACACAGTTTACATAAGATGCTGTCTAAAGAAGAGTGAGACGTAACTATAATATACAATTATATAATAACAAGGAAGACATGCATATTTTAAATTCAGAATTAGATGAAGATAGTACAAACCATAGAAGTAAATGTGCTATATAGGGTAGTTTCACCAGTAGGAAGAGGTAGAAGTGTGTATTGAAAAGCCTGAGATAATAGCATCCTTTATCCTAAATTAGTTTGCAAGCTCCATCAACTCCAGAAAGGATGACTCATTTGTTGTTTGTTTAAAGTATCTTGAATGTTAGGAGTGGTTTTGCAGTAAAAATCATTATTATGTGAGATTTTCTTAGGGGTCTAGTCCAATTCAGAATGTTCTGATCAATGTAACAATAATCATATATTATCAATTCTATTTTAAAGAGAATCCAGGAAGCTTTAAAGAATGGAGGAGGCTCACTTTTCGGAGCAGATTCATTTCCCTTTTTGGATATCTGACAACCTAGACTCCTCCACATATTATTTATTTTGCTGGCACTCTTCAGTTGACTGTCCCCAGTTTGAACTTTGCAAGAACTGTAGGAAAACATTCTTTATTGAGTGCTAAGGTCTGTAGAACACTCTGTCTGTAGAACCCTACCTTAGATCTTGCTATTGGTAAATTCATCAGTAGATTTGAGGTATTTTGATGTGATACTTGCTTGCATTCACAATTAAACACAAACTTACTTTAAATTTTTTTTAAAACTTCATTATTATATTTGAAAACATAAAGGCTACAAACAATGATATGAAATCTGAAATGATAGTTCTTTTCAAATGAGAATATAGGACAAAAAATTTTTGTTGTTCAGTTGTTTCAGATGTACCCAACTCTTCATAACTCGATATGGGGTGTTCTTGGCAAAGCTCCTGGAGTGGTTTGCCATTTCATTTTCTAGCTCTGAAACTGAAGCAAACAGGGTTAAATGACTTGCCCAGAGTACACAGCTCAGAAGTCTCTGAGGCCAGATTGGAACTTGGGAAGATGCAGCTTTCTGACTTGAGGCCTGACACTCTGTCTGCTCTGCCACCTGGCTGCCCAAGAGACAGATAAATTAATTGTAATTAAAACCTTGCTTCTGTCAATGATTTTTTCGCCCAACAATGAACTTGTATTTCCATTCAATAAAGCTTTGTTTAAGGATGTTAAGGAATTTAGCTTTCCATGAATACAGTAGACTTCTTTGCAGGGCAAAGCTTAAACAACTACTCCCCAAATTTTTCAGGTTGAAGTATAAGAAGGTTACTCTTCCACTGCTTAATAGTATATCATAAGAGTAATTAAAACTAGATGGAAGTCTTAACTCCCTAAATTCAATCCTGATCTTATTTCTGAATCCCTGTGTAGCTTCAAATGCTGGATATGAATGAATCAACTTTACTTAGATGTCAGAATGGCTTGATGACTGTCTTAGAAGGATGTTGCAAAGGTGACCAAATGCATGTTTATAAAAAAATACTTTTTGGTTAGAATCATAAAACTTTTAGAGATAGAAAGATATCTTAAGAATTATGTAATTTAGGCCTCACATTTTGCAGGTGAAGAAACTAAATCGCAGAGAGGTTTAGTAACTTTCTGCAGTCACAGAGACAGTGAATTTGCAGGGAATGGAGACCAGACCTAGTTCTGGTATGGCAAGGTAGCTCATTGGGTAGACAGCTATACTTGCATTTGGTAATACATGAATTCAAATCTTGCCTTGGTAAATCTCTCCTCCCTAAGCTTCAGTTTCCTAATTATAAAATGAGAGTGATAATAACACATGCCTGAAGGGGTTTCTGTGAAGCTTAAATGAGATAATATCTGCCAAATACTTTACAAACCTTAGAAAAGTGCTAAATAAATGTTGACTATTATTATTGCCTCAGGCTGGTTGTCCTCACTACTCAGAAGAGTTTAGCTTAACCATCCAAACATGATAAAACAAGTAGATGGCAACTAAGTGGTATAGTTGACAGAGTGCTGGACTTGGAGTCTGGATGACCTAAGTTTCAATAATAAGTATTGCTCTTTTTCTGTTAACATTACCAGCCTCCAAGTAGATTTAGACATTAATGGTCATTGAAAGTTAAATTTCTATCCACCCTGGCTTTTCATTGTTATTTGTATATAGAATTATTACCCTGAATATGTTTGAAAAATAGGTTAGAAATGTAATATTTTAAAATTCTTTGTTTGTAGGTAGGAATACTCAAATGATTAACTCTCCCCATACCTAACAAAATAATAATATCACTTGCCACACTGGATTGTGTGAGATAATGTTTGTAGAGTGTTTAACTCACCTTAAAAGCTCTATATAAATGTCAACTGTTATTTACTACCATACTGCTGCTGCTACTACTAATGCTACTGCCACTGTTGCTGCTGCTGCTGCTGCTGCTGCTACTACTACTACTACTACTACTACAACCACCACCACCACTACTACTACTACTACCATCTCTTTAGGGTTATGTGTGTTCACCCTTCATTGTGGAAGAAGACCATATCATCAGAGAAATAATGACATGACTTGCGCTTGACTTTGTTTTGAGTGAAAGAGCTGTCTCTAATGTTAATACTACCATTAACCACCATCACCACGTCTAATCTTAGAGATAGTACAAGAAATAATACAGTCAGTCTTTCAAATATTTATTCAATACCTGTAATGAAAGTTAGTAATAAATTACCTAGAAATGCCAAATAAATTACCTAGAAAAAGACTTACATAGAAATTCATAGGAAGGAGAAATCAACATGGATTAGAATAGTGAAGAAAAGTTTGATGGACTACAATGTTTCCACTGAATCTTGAAAGATTTGGACAGAAAGAATGATACACCAGTTGCCTGCCCAATTGTATGTCCTAATCTGGCCATCAGACATTTTTAAAATCCTAGATAGGGTTATAGATAGATGTTAAGCTAGAAGGGACCTGAGAGGCCATTGGACCCAACTCCCTCATTTTACAGATGAGCAAACAGGTTAAGTGACTTGAAGGAAGGTTTTCGAGATGTTCCTGTTTGCTTTTGACATTGTGCTGCTTGCCTCGAGCTGGGTGCCCTCACCAATCAGAAGAATTTGTCTTAACCATCCAAAGATGATAAAACAAGTAAATGGCACCTAAGTAATCTAGTCGATAAAGTGCCAGACTTGGAGTCTGAATGACCTAAGTTTGAGTAATGCCTTAAAGTCCCAGAGGTTCCTAAACTTATTTGGCCTACTGCCCTCTTCAAAAAAAAAAACAAATTACTCAGTGCCCCTCGGGAAATCTACTTTCTTTAACCCTTAAATGTGTTTTTTAATTTGCATCCTCTCAGAAGAATATAATTTTTTAAATGATACATCTTAAGTTTAATAATTTACTGTAAATTTGTGGAGTTTTTTCTGCATTAAAATTCTGATGATTCAGTATTGTATCATGTAATTGTATAGTATCATATTGTAAACAAGTCATTACACGCACATATTCCTGCCCATGTATACTGGGCTTCCCAACAATGCACAACATGCTTGTCTACCAACACTTGCTTGTTAAGACCTGTCAGCAGACTTGACCACTGATCAGTTATGACTTGCATTTTGTGTGTTTATTTGGAAAATAATGTAATCACTTCTTTACCTCTGTTAAAGATGAAACATGTAAAAACCATTTTTCAAAATTTTGTCTTCTTTTCTTTCCTTATGCTTCCACTGTCCCCTTATTTTTGTTGAATACCCTCCCAAGGCTACTGCCATCCCCTGGATCGTTCCTGTATCCCTCAGAGACAGTATCACCCACTTTGGGAATCTATGAGTTTTAGATAGTTTTTGCAATAGGCTAGAAAGTGATGTTAAAGTTTTCTACTAGAATAATAACTATTAGAGTTGTGTGGGTTGTTCAGGAGGATAGCACCTCTGGCATGAGGACTTGTTGAGCTCTTTTCAGGGCTGCTTATCCAACTTCGGTGTACTCCTAACACTCAACTCTCAACTGTGGCTCCAAGAAGCTATAGCAAGGGCAGTGGTCACAATCCAGTAAATGGTCTTGGCTGATGCACTAACCAATTTGAGGGTAACTAAAAGACCTCAGACCCATAGGTGAATTAAGGAGATGTCTACCCCAAGCATGTGAAGACTTCCCCTGATGAAATGGGCAGATGAGAATAATTTGTTCTAGCAGCCGTGAAGATGGCTGAAGCTGGTCCTGTGGAGCACTTAGAGCTTGGTCAGACATCGAAGACATCAATGTCATCCATGTGTCCTGGACTGTCACCAATCATGTTTACTTTTGTCCTGCCACTGGACTTGGATGACTCTGGAGGAGAGAATGAGGCTGACACTTTGTCTAACTTGGCCTCACTGAAATCCAGTTCACACGCAAATCAAGGCATCATCAGTGGTATCAAAGGACAAACAGCAACAAGAGTTGTGTAAGTTAAGAAAAGGGGATGGGATAAATGTTGTGAAAGTAAAAGCAACAGATTTGGATGACAGATTGAAAATATAGGATGAGTGAGAGAAAGAAGTCCGAACTATGCTTGGCTTTCAAACCTGAATGACTGAAGGAATTGTGAGGAGAAAGAACAGGAATCCTGTTCTGGACATGTTGAATTTGAGATGCATAAGGAACATCTAGTTCAAGATACCTAAAAGTAAGTCGGTGATACAAGACTAGAGCTAAGAAGATGGATTAGGACTGGATGGATAGCTATGGGAGTCATCTGAATAGAGAAGATCATTAAAACCTACAGATGGCGGTGATATCACAAAGGTAAATGATGTGGAGGGAGCCAATAAGAGGATCCAAGACAGAGTCTTTGGGGTGACCCCCCAATCTAGGCATGGCCTGGATGAAGATTCAGGAAAAGAGACTGAAGAAGGAATCAGGAGAGGACATTATAATGAAACTTTAGTGGGAAGAGTATTCAGGGGGATCATAGATTTAGAACTGGAAGGGACCCTAACAGCTACCCTGTGCAGTCCCCTTATTTTAGAGATGAGGAAATTGAGACTCAGAGAGGTTAAGTGATTTGTCCATGAAGCAACTATGTAGCCCAAAAGATAGAGTGCTGGGCCTGGAGTCTGGATATTTACTAACTGTTGGACTTTGGGCAAGTCGTTTAACCTCTATTCGCATGTTTCCTCTACTACAAAATAGGGATAACAGCACCTACTTCACAGGGTTATTCTGAGGATCAAATGAAATATTTGTAAAGCACTTGGCAAAATGCCTGCCATGTAGTAGGTGCTATATATTTTTTTCTCTTCCTCCTCTTCCCCCATGTCACAAACTACTAAGTTACAGTGATCAACAGTGTCAAAGGCTTAACAGAAGTCAAGAAGGATAAGGATTGAGAAAAGGCCCTTAGACTTAGCAATTAAGGGATTATTGGTGATTTTGGAGAGGGAAGTGTCAGTTGAATGATGATATTGAAAACCAGTATAAAGAGGGTTTCTAAGCAAGCATGGGGAAAGTGGAGGCACCTAATTTATGTGACTTTTTCGTGGAGTTTAGCAAATGAGTCTAGGAGAGATACCAGGCAGTAGCTAACAGGAATATGGGGTTTTGTTTTGTTTTGTTTTTTAAGAATGGGAGAGACATGGATGTGTATATGCAGCTAGGAAAGAACCATTTGATAGAGTTTGAAGGTTAGAAAGTAGAGATGATAGTGGGAGGAGGAGAACAGATGGAATCAAGGGTACATATAGAGAGGTTCGCCTTGGCAAGGAGAAGGGTGCCCTCTCTGTGAGAGACAGGAGTGAAGAAAGAAAAGTAATGGAACATGTCTGAGTGATATGATATGAGTAGGGGAAAAGAGGCAGCTCTGAGCAAATGACCTCCATTTTTCTTCAGCTGAAAAGGTGGATTGGGGTGCAATGAGGAGTTTTGGAATGCCTGTTGTGCTGAGCCCACCACGAAACTAAGTCAGTAATTCGAACTTTCGTCTCCTGGGTCAATTAAGTATCCAGATTAGTTTCAAATACCTGGGCAGACTAAGTTTATCAGTTGAGGTAATGTATTTGTACATACTGGAGATAATAATGAAAAATGAAAATGTTTATTTCAAAGTAAAATTATATTACCTGTATTTTTTTTATTTAAAGTACATTTGCACTGACAGGAGAAATTATAATAAAATTATTTTTAAAATAAATTTTAATATTCTTGCATCAGTTGGTACAGTTGCCATATCTGAACCTTCTAGTGGTAAGGAATAACCAGCCTGGCCTCAATGGAGTAGAGCGTTGGGAAAAACTCTCCCAGCTTACATGGTCAGAATTGTAGTAGGTATTGCTTTTATAGCAAGGAAGGGGTCCTTGATGGTCCAGGGAGAGGCAAGGCCTCCCATGCATGATGGTGAGAATCCTGGGGCTATCATCACTTTATGCATCAGAGACTTGAGAAAACTGAAGACAGAATTTGGTGTTTTATTGGAGTCTGATTGGGCAGGTGTAATTGGTTTCCCCATCTCTAGTGTCACAGGGAGAGAGACATCAGTTAACTAAGATGCTGAAAGTTGCTAGGAAGAAGGAGAGACAAGGCAGAAAGAGGGTGAGGCTAAGCCAGAGTTTGCCTGTCAGAGAAAGCCTGGGTCCAACAATTGCTTGGAAGTTTTTCTAGACTACAATATTAGTACTTGGGGTAGCTAGGTTGCACAGTGGATAGAGCATTGAGTCTATAAGTCAGGAAGACCTTACTTCAAATGTGGCCTCAGACTCTTATTGGCTGTCACTTAGGCAAGTCACTCTGTTTGCCTCAGTTTCCTCATCTGTAAAATGGGAATGATAATAATAGTACCTACTTCCCAGGGTTATTGTTGTGGTGATCAAATGAGATAATATTAACACAATGCCTGGGACATAGTAGGCACTTAATAAATGCTTGATCCCTCCCTCCTCACTCTAGCCCTTAGCATTTTACAGATGAAGAAACAGAGTCAGTGAAGTGCCTTAGTCAGAGTTATACAGCTAGTTGGGAAGAAAATCATGTCTCCTAATTGCCATCCCAATGGTTTTTCCATCACAACATAACTGTCCTCTGACACTGCTGTCTTTTAACTTTTCTTGTAGGCTTTCAGCCATACTTTGACAGGGTCCATTCTGTGGTTTCAATTCCGTTATATTGAACGCACTCTTTCCTGCCTATTCACTTTCTTAATAAGAGCAGAGGAATGTAGAGATGCTGCTGTCATGAGGGTGGGATGTGTTTACATTGTATTCTGAAGGAAACCATATGGCAGAGTCCTGTTTGGGTTTGGTTTCAGTGTGTTGGGCTGGATTGCTCTCTGCCTGCCTTCCCTGCCGTCTTGGCTCCCAGTAGCTTCCCAGGCTTCATTAATTTACTTTCTTTTTTTAATCAAGCTTGAGATCATGGGAAGAAGTTTGAAATGGGTCATATCATATCAGGTATTTTAGTCTTCACAATTATCTTGTAACCCAAACAAAGGCTGCTCATCACCATAAAGACTTTAGAAGCACAATTTGTGTAAGTCGCAGAACTTTAGCATAGAAAAGTTTTCCCAAAAATGAATAATGTAGAGGAAATTCCTTGCCAAAATGGCATTCCCTGTCTTCCCTCTCCCAGAATCGTTTTATTTGCTTCTTTGAACTTCAGCCTTGAAATTAATGCCACATTATGAGTCTATAGGATAAGAATCTTCAAGTGCTATGGTTCCCCTGCCTTTCTTCCTCACCTCCATATTTTATGCCATATTTTCATTGGAATGTCTGTTTGTTTGTAGGTAATTTGTTTTGCATGTTGTTTTTTTTTTTTCTGAATTTAGTCTAGAGTGTATTTTAAAGCTCTTTTTTAAAAATACTTTTTTTCTTATATCTAGTACTTCCTTATAAGTGAAGAACTTGTACTTTTAAAATTGGATTAATTTTTATCTGTGTCACTGAATATGATTACGAATGCCTTGGTTATGCTTGCCATTAGAAGTATAAAGCAAAAGTCTTTTATTCCCTTTTAAATTGTAACTTCTCTTACTCCTCCTTCTCTTCCTCTTTCTTCACCCTTACCCTGGACTCCAACTGACTCTGTCTTTGTTACCATCTGTTTTTCTTTTTCAATTTGAACTCCTTTAAAAATTTAGATAACCAGAGAATGCATGCAGCAACTGGAAGGGAGCTCTCTGCCCTCCTCATTTATTTCTTACTTCTCCCTTTCCAAATTCTAGCGGGGTCCAGTCATCTAGTCCAAAATCTTTATTTTCACGGAGGAGGAAACCAAGACCTGGAAAGATGCAGTGACTCATCCAAAGACACAAAAGTGATGAGTAACAGCAGAGCCTGTGTTCAGATCCTGGCTCCCTGACTCCACATTCAGGATAGGTGGCAATAAATGTCACAGGGCCATACGTATCTCCACAAGCATTACACAAACCAGTGCAGATTTTACCAGAACCACAATCACTCAGAAATAATGTTCCAGAAGAGACAAGTTGGCTAGTTGGCATGGGAGAATTTATATCCAACTGGGTTTGGGTTTGTGCTGTCTCTCTCTCTCTCTCTCTCTCTCTCTCTCTCTCTCTCTCTCTCTCTCTCTCTCTCTCTCTCCCCCTCCCTCCCTCCCTCTCTCTCTCTCTCTCTCTTTCTCTTTCTCTCTCCTCCTCTCTCTTTCTTCTTCCCCTCCCTAATTCCCTCCCTCCCTTCCTCTCTCTCCTCATTAATTTCTTAAGTAACCAGTCCTGTTTGTAAATCAATATCCACACAGACACATCTTCATGATTCTCTTTAGCTCATCACCAGATGGCCATCAAGTGCTGACTTTTTTTTTACTTTGAGCAATCCACAAAATAGGAAAAAGACACAACATCCCAGAGTTCTGTGTAGTCCCCTTCCACTATTGCTTCTCCTTTTTTAATAGTACTAACATGGCAAAAAAATATATAAGCAGTATTGTCAAACTCAAATAGAAATTCATCTAATCGGAGCTGTACTAAGAAGTTTTGAGGTGTGTTTGTGGCCTATGGCCTGAAAGTTTGACACCTCTGCTTTTACACCATCTATAAATGTTATTTTAACTCATTACTTTTCATGTGCAATCTTTGACAAACCAGCTGACCTTCCTTAGCAGAATCAAGCCATATCCTTATTGCATTTGCTTTTTAAATAAAATCAGAAGACAGTTTGTAGATTCCTTGGAGAGGAATTGATTAAATTGAACAAAAGGAGTTGGTTAAATTGTTTTTGTTTGCCTGTGTGCCCAAAGGCAACAGGCAAGGAAAATATCATTTCATGGCCTCTTTAATACAAGTAGAATGTAAGCTCCAAGGAGTTTGGGACTTTTTAATAACTTGGTTCCCTTTTTAATAGCTAGAGTTTACGTAGCACTTTAAGATTGGGAAAGTATTTTATAAATATTATTTCATTTTATTCTCACAGCCTTTTCACTGTTATTATCCCCATTTTTTATAAATGGAAAGACTGTAGCTAAAGGAGATTATGTGACTTACCCAGGGTTGCACAGCTAGGAAACATATGAGGCCAGATTTGAGCCCAGGTCTTCCTGACTCCAAGTCTAGGCCTCTGTGCCACCCACCTGCCTTATTTTTGTCTGCGTATCTCCAGTGCCATTTTCATTGTTCCTCTGTGGTGGTGAGAAATGTAATACTTCTTCCTCCAAAGATGTGTCATCGCATGGAGGACAATGGAAAGGCTCATATGGGTAGAGCAGGTTACAACACATAACCAATGAAGAACTCCAAAGATGAATAGAAACAAACGTTGTCATCAAGAAATTACATGACAAGAAGAGAAGACATGGTACTCAGAGGGCGAGGAAAATGAATGACATGTGCACAGCCAAGCAATCCACTCATACCTTTATGATGTTAGGAGAAAGAGGTTTAGGCTGCCGGCATATTGGATGGACTCCCTGTAGCAAACTTTGGGGACAACATAGATAAGAGGCACATAGGGTGGTCGGATATATATGGTTTAGAATCTAGATAGCTGGTGGGAAAGTCTGAATTTATATGAGATCATGGTTACTTCAGTATTGAATATCCCCAGTGCTCAGTATAGTAGCCCATAATAGGTGTTTAATAAATCCTTGTTGAATTTTATTTTATAAGCTGTTTATCCTTATAGCAGTCATTTCAGAAACTGTTTGTAAGTACAGTTAGTTTATCTAGTAATAGCAAAGGTTAAAGTAAATACCAAATCAGAAAAAAAAGATAGCAGTGAGGAGATAATGATGTGCAACTGACCCGTTCTGTTTAAAGAAGACACATCTTTCCCATCCTGTAGTTTACTTTTTGAACTTAAGTGCAGGACTACATTTTTAATTAGTTTTGATCCCTTATGCTTTCATGGTAAGGCTCTTATGAATCCTTATTTTGTCATTTGGAGGGTTACCTATCTCTTCCATATTTGGTCATCCACAAATTTGCTAAGTATTTGTTATGTCTTCACCCATGTTGGCAGAAATCTATTTATCAATAATCTTTTTATGCTATTCAACTCAGTATTAACCTTCCTAGCTATGTTATCATTTAAGCCATAAAGTAGAAAACAGTCTATATCCAAGAGAAATCACTACATTAAAAACTATTGTAAATAAGTTAATGATAAGGAAAGTTCTTATAGCAATTTTTATTATACTTTACACTTGTAAAATATTAAATGATTACATACATAATTAACATTCCTTTCCGAATCACTTGTTTGTAAATTGAAATAATTACTTCCTAACCCTGGAATTGAATTTGTATTTTTAGCTTATATCTCTCTTAATGAGCTAGGTATACTCTACTGAATGAATAAAGTATTCTCTTGATTTAAGTAATTTACTTTGGAAAGCATGTTAACTTCTTTCAGTCTAAGAGATTATCTATTGCCCCACCAAACCATCACAAATGGCTCTGAAGTGACCTGAAATGTGAAGTTTATTGGGAATGGTGAATGATGTTAGGTTAGTGTATATAATTCTATATATTATGTGGTGAGTATAAATTAATTCTTATATTTAAATATGCAGGCCCTATTGTCTCTTTTCTTGGAAACCTCCGTGTAACTTAAAAGAAAAGGAACATCATGAACTAATAAGTTCAGCTTAGTTTTGCAACATTATTGGATCACATATGGGGCTTTCTCAACTCTGAAGCTAGGAAGATATGTCCAACTATGAAAACAGAAAAAAAAAATGTTAAAAAAAAACCTGTCAGGATGGTTTTAAGTAATCAGCATCATGGCTACATTGGTTGCTTTGCACATTTTTAATGGAGTAACTACAAGTTCACAAAACTCACTATTATAGACTTTTAAAAGCTTTTTTTGGCTTTTTAACTGTGAAGTTTTGTGGGGATTATTTAAATGCACTGGGTTTGAAGTAGCCTGTGGATTTATCACTCTTAAGTTGTGCAAATTCCACATTTGTTGTACTTACTTCAGAGGTCTTCTTTACTTTCTTCCGGTTGAGGTAATAGTTATAACATGTCTGACCTCTAGATGAACTCCCTGCTGTTAGTAGCACATGACAGGAAGGAATAGCAGCCATTTCCCACTTTGGGGAAGGTTTTGGTTACTTGGAAAATAGAAATGTTTAGGACACACTTGACTCCCCCCAAAATCCATGTCGTGATCTTCATTTTGTCACCCTTAGGAGGCAAGCACCTCACCCTACCAATGAAAACAAGATGTGCCCACTGTTTCTAAAGCAGATTCCCATGATTCATAATCTTAAGAAATCATTCCAACAGTATGAGAACAAAACAAATTAAGGAAATTGACTAATATTTAGTATTACATTGAATATTTTTTTAAAGTTGATCAAAATAAGCTATTCACCAGTGGCAAAATGAAATAAAAGGATATTCCTAAGACAACTGAGAGCTGAAGAAAGAATTGAGGAATGAGAAAAGTGGACTAAGAAAAAGTAGAAAAATAATTTTGTATATAGAAGCATAAATTACTTTGCCTGAGGGTAGGGGGGGGGGTTAAGTTTACTCAAATGGTAGTGTCCAAAACCTTTATTATTTGCAAGTAGTCTACAAAAATCATCAGCTTCCTCTTTCCTCTCACCAATAAAATTTGTTTCACCCATGGCATTCATTATATTTACTATTTCTTCATTTTCCCAACTGTCTTCACTTTGTTCCTCCAGAAACTACTGTCAAAGTTCTCCTTTATTCAGCAGAATAGTTTCTCTGAAGACAAACAAAACAAAAAAATTGAAAACAGAAAGGGGAAAAACATCATTCCCTGGTTTCTATTAGCTCCGAAGTAATGAATGAATGAGTAAGGGGTTTATTTTTTAGCTGATTTATTTTCTATCAGATACTTATTTCCCTGATTATGTTACTAAAATGTTTTTTTAATTAGTAAATTCAATTCAGATCTCACCTTTTTCAGAGACCTTTTCCAATCTCCTCTTTTCTACTTCCATTTTTTTCTTTTCATATTTTTTTGGTCAACTTTTCAGTTAAAGTTAGAAAAACTTTGAAGACTAGAAAAAAAGAAAAAACAGTCCCTACCCTCAAGGAGCTTCCGGACTAATAGGAGGGATGGAACATTGACATAAATAAGTAGCTATAAAACAGAGTAATCGTAGCAAAATTAATATCTGTACAAAGTGCTGTAAGAAATGCAGGCTGGCAAGATGGTGGAGTAGAAAGACACACATACGCTAGCTCTGAACCCACAGCCCATAAAATATCTGTAAAGAAGAACTCCCAACAAATTCTGGAGCAGCAGAAGCCACAGAACAACGGAGCAGACGAGATTTCTGTTCCAGAGAGCCCTGAAAACCTGACACGAAAGGTCCATCGAGCACCGGACCTGGAACAGAGCCCAGCCCTGCCTTGGCCGCGAGGCGCCAAGGGGAGCAGATCCAAGCAGGCTTCAGGGACAGAATCTCCAGCAGCTGCGCTGGTCCCTCCACCCACAGGCGCCAGGGGTGAGTGAGTCTTTTTGGCTTGCCGAGAGGGGAGCGGGGTATCTCCATAACTCAAGCCCCCTCGGGAGGCAGCAGTGGAAGCGGCGGCGGACAGGGGCTCCCCAAGCAGGCAGGAGCCCAGATCCATTGTTGAAGGTCTCCACATAAACCCCCTGAGGGAACTGAGCCACCTGAGGTGGCCCTGCCCCCACCTGAGCACCTGAACTTAATCTCACACTGAATAGCAGCCCCACCCCCACCAAAGGCCCTGAGGCTGGGAAGCAGCATTTGAATCTCAGACCCCAAGTGCTGGCTGGGTGGATCTGGGGGCGAGGTGGGTGTGGAGAGTCAAGTCACTGGCTGGGAAAATGCCCAGAAAAGGGAAAAAAAAATAAGACCATAGAAGGTTACTTTCTTGGTGAACAGATAATTCCTCCCTTCCTTTCTGGTGAGGAAGAACAATGCTTACCATCAGGGAAAGACACAGAAGTCAAGGCTTCTGTATCCTACACATCCAAAATAAATATACCATGGGCTCAGGCCATGGAAGAGCTCAAAAAGGATTTTGAAAAATCAAGTTAGAGAAGTGGAGGAAAAACTGGGAAGAGAAATGAGAGAGATGCAAAAAAAGCATGAAAAGCAGGTCAACACCTTGCTAAAGGAGACCCAAAAAAATGCTGAAGAAAATAATACCTTGAAAAAGAGGCTAACTCAATTGGCAAAAAAGGTTCAAAAAGCCAATGAGAAGAATGCTTTCAAAAGCAGAATCAGCCAAATGGAAAAGGAGGTTCAAAAGCTCACTGAAGAAAATAGTTCTTTCAAAATTAGAATGGAACAGGTGGAGGCTAATGACTTTGTGAGAAACCAAGAAATCACAAAACAAAACCAAAAGAATGAAAAAATGGAAGATAATGTGAAATATCTCATTGGAAAAACAACTTACCTGGAAAATAGATCCAGGAGAGATAATTTAAAAATTATGGGACTACATGAAAACTATGATGAGAAAAAGAGCCCAGACATCATCTTTCATGAAATTATCAAGGAAAACTGCCCTGAGATTCTAGAACCAGAGGGCAAAATAAGTATTCAAGGAATCCACCAATCACCACCTGAAAGAGATCCAAAAAGAGAAATTCCTAGGAACATGGTGGCCAAATTGCAGAGTTCCCTGGTCAAGGAGAAAATATTGCAAGCAGCTAGAAAGAAACAATTCAAGTATTGTGGAAATACAATCAGGATAACATAAGATCTAGCAGCTTCTACATTAAGGGATCAAAGGGCATGGAATGTGATATTCCAGAAGTCAAAGGAACTAGGACTAAAACCAAGAATCACCTACCCAGCAAAACTGAGTATAATACTTCAGGGGAAAAAATGGTCTTTCAATGAAATAGAGGACTTTCAAGCATTCTTGATGAAAAGAACAAAGCTGAAAAGAAAATCTGACTTTCAAACACAAGAATCAAGAGAAGCATGAAAAGGTAAACAGCAAAGAGAAGTCACAAGGGACTTACTAAAGTTGAACTGTTTACATTCCTACATGGAAAGAAAATATTTGTAACTCTTGAAACTTTTCAGTATCTGGGTAGTTGGTGGGATTACACACACACACACGCACGCACGCACGCACAGAGTGAATTGAATAGGATGGGATCATATTTTAAAAAAATGAAATTAAGTGGTGAGAGAGAAATCTATTGAGAGGAGAAAGGGAGAAATGGAATGGGGCAAATTATCTCTCATAAAAGAGGCAAGCAAAAGACTTTTTAGTGGAGGGAAAAAGAAGGGAGGTAAGAGAAGAACATGAAGTTTACTCTCATCATATTTGACTAAAGGAAGGAATAAAATGCACACTCATTTGGTATGAAAACCTATCTTACAATACAGGAACGTGGGGGAGAAGGGGATAAGCAGGGTGAGGGGGATGATGGAAGGGAGGGCAATGGGAGGAGGGAGCAATTAGAAGTCAACACTCTTGGGGAGGGACAGGATCCAAAGAGAGAATAGAAGCAATGTGGGGCAGGATAGGATGAAGGGAAATATAGTTAGTCTTACACAACACAACTATCATGGAAGTCATTTGCAAAACTATACAGATATGGCCTATATTGAATTGCTTGCCTTCCAAAAGGAATGGGTGGGGAGGGAGGGATGAAGAGAAGTTGGAACTCAAAGTTTTAGGATCAACTGTCGAGTACTGTTCTCGCTACTAGGAAATAAGAAATACAGGTAAAGGGGTATAGAAAGTTATCTGGCCCTACAGGACAAAAGAGAAGATGGGGACAAAGGAAGGGAGGGATGATAGAAGAGAGGGCAGATTGGTGATAGGGGCAATTAGAATGCTCGGTGTTTTGGGGTGGGGGGAGGGGACAAATGGGGAGAAAATTTGGAACCCAAAATTTTGTGAAAATGAATGTTAAAAGTTAAATTAATTAAAAAAAAAAGAAATGCAGGCTGGGAAAGAGCACTTTTAAGTGGGGGGAATGAGGGGATGACTTCTTGAGGCAGACAATCTGTGCCTCAAAAGAGAAGAATTACAATAGAAAGAAATAATGTATGGAGGCAGAGAGAGGCCAGGACAAGTTTGGGGAATAGCTGGTACCGTAGTGTATAAGGGAGAATACACTGAAATATAAGTAGAAACGAAGACTGAAATCAAACTGTGGAGGTCTTTAAATGTGGGGCTACAGTGATTTTTACCTATATATAACTGGTAACTATTTAATATCTTTGTACAAGGGAATAACATGGTCAGATCTGTACGTAGAAAAATTATTTTGTTAACTCTGTGAGGGATGGATTGGAGGGGGCGAAAACTGTAGAGAGGAAAAACATTTAATCAATCAACAAGCATTTAGCAAGTATCTGTATTCCAGACACTACTAGGCCTTGGAGATAGAGAGATCTCAAATATCTGTGTGTTTGTGTGTACTTTTATGTATTTATATATAAAAACAATCTATAAATATATAGCTATAAATGTACATCTTGTGCAACTTCATATATATGTTTGTATGTAGGTATATATACATGTGTATGTAAGAGAAACCAGGTAGTGCGTTTTTTTATATTTGCACATGTATATGTCCATCTATGTGCTTGTATAGAAAGGGGGGGGAAAAAGGTGTTTATAACACAATGAGTATATATATGGCATCTGTATAGAAGATAGATTGAGACAGGGAAAAGCTTGGCTCTGAAAAGTATCTTTTTTTAAATATATGCCCTTTGGTTTATATCACATTCTTTTCCTTCCCTGTCCCTTATCCTACATCTCAATGAGCCCTCCTTTATAACATCAATGAGCCCTCCTTTATAACAAGGATTTAAGAAGAAAAGGGAGAGGAAAAGTTCAATAAAACCAATAAACGTGTCATCTGGATCTGACTGTATAGACAGTATTTCACACATATAATCCTCTTTGTCTTCAGTGAAAGGACAGAAGTGCATTTTCTCAGTTCTCAGACCAGTTACAATGTTGTTCGTTTTATTGTCCTTTCCACTTATATATAGTATATAGATATAGATATAGTCAGTTGATAGATAGATATACATATATACTTATATTTGCTTATCTTTCCTGGTTCTGTTTATTTCACTCTGCATCAATTCATAGTCAGTCTTTCCATATTTCCCTGAACTCTTCGTATTCATCATTTCTTATGGCACAGTAATATTTTATTTTGGACTGCCAAGAGGTACAATGGATAGAGTACTAGGCCTAAAGTTAGCAATACTCTTCTTCCTGAGTTCAAATCCAGTCTCACACACTTACCAGCTGTGTGACTCTGGACAAGCCACTTAACCCTGTTTGCCTCAGTTCCTCATCTATAAAATGAGATGGAGAAGGAAATGGAAACCACTCCAGTATCTTCACCAAGCAAACTCCATATGGGGTCATAAAGGGCCAGACACAAGTGAAAAATGCCTAAGTGGCAACAAAAATATATTCCATTATATTATTTGTTTAGCCGTTTCCTAGTTAATGAGCATCTACTTTGTTTCTAGTTATTTACTACCACAAAAAGTAACTGCAGTGAATGTTGAATATTTTGGTGAATATCCTGAACTGTCTTTCTTAAATACCACTCCGAATTGAAGTCATTGCTCTTGTTTAGCTTTATTAAGTGTTCATTGTATAATTGGTTCATCCTGACCAAAAGTAACATTAGCCACTTCATTATAAAGGGAGTCTGCTTGGTGATATGGTAACATCACATTATGCTATTTAAACCTTTGCAATTTCCTAATCTGAATTAATAGTCATTTTTATGGATTTCCTTAAAATGAAAAGACAGAAACTTCCTGACTTACAGAATAGAGGTATGTATTGTGAGAGGCCTATGCAAAAAATACAATTCCAAAATCTCTTTTCAGATATCTAATTGTTGAATGTTAGAATGAAACTGCTGGCACCAATGAAATCAAAGATCAAGTCCCTCCCCACTTCCCATATTCTTCATCAATCTCTCATTTCAGTCATCCAACCTTCAAGTCCCTAGACACCCTCTATGGTCTCTTCTGAAGTAATTGTATGCCTCATTGGTAGAACCAGTTGTTTCCATGTACTTTATAAGGTTTTGTCATTTGTCATTTCAGAGAATGATGTGGAACAAGATGATCTACCCTCTCTAGACAAGCCTGGCTGGTATTCCCAAGGAAATTCTGACCATCTGTATGAACTTCTCAAGAAGATGACTGGCAAGGAACAGCCCAAGGTATCCTGTGATGGAAGTTAAGTCCCTGATAGCTAGTTGTAGGTTTCAACAAATAAATATAAATTGGATCCATAATTCTACAGTCAGTAACTTCAGTATCCACAAGTGGTTCATCTCAGAATCCCTATTTGTCCTCTTATGAAGGATCTGCAATATCACTGCTGACACTACTGTGCCCCTTCACACTTTAGGAGATAATCTGCATACCACAATGTCATCTCCTGGTGGCCTCCTTTATGGTGATGGACCTCTCTTCCCTTAGCTAAGCTGGTCCTCAGGTAACAGAACACCTACTCTGTGACAAACACTATACTTGCCCTTTGGGATATTAAAAAAAAAAAAAGCTCCCTCTAGGCCCTTAAAATCTATCCCATAGTCATTTCCTTGGCCTATACATGAAGCCTTTCCAAATTGATTCAGTCTACCAAAGCTTGTATGCCAATAGTAGACCCTTGAAGAATGAATCAACTCCATGAAATCCTGTACCCACATGAGGATATAAGAAAATGGCATCATTATAGCCTCCCCTTAAGCCTTTTAAAAGATATAAACAGGATTTTTGTTTACTGTACCTAGAAATAAGTCAACAAGGAATTTTAAGTCAAAACACTTGCTTACTTAATTGACTTAGGAAGGGCTAAATCTACCTTCTTATCAGGCTGAACCTGGACCATTTTCAGTTGGTGTATTGCCTCAGATGAAGCAGGGAGCAATGAAATATTCTAAGAAAGGAGGGAAAAGCCAATTCTAGTGGGCATTGGCAGGAAGGGACTGTAACAGTATGAATGTGAGACAGCAGCATTGTGGAAACATGGTTCTGTGCTAACGAAACTGAAATCTAAGTTTATGAACTTGAACTTGCTGGTTAAAACTTGTATGTGCCTAGGCAAATTAATCACATTTTTTTCTGGTGCTGAGTTTCCTCCTCTGTGAAATGAGAGGATTGAACTGATATCTAAGATGTCTTCCATCTTTAAGTTTTATCAGCTCATGTTAGCTACAAAAATAATGGAGTACGGTACATAGTAGCAAAGGGTTATACTAGCCTTGTTTTGGGTAAATATAAAGATGTAATTTTTAGGATAAGAATTCACTGTTCAGTAAGAAATTATTGGGAAAACTGAATAGCATTCTGACAGAAACTAGGTATAGACCAATGTCTTATACTCTTTACCAAAATATGGTCAAAATGGATACATGACTTAGATATAAAGGGTGTTATCGTATGTAAATTAGAAGAATATGGGACATATTATCTATCAGATTTATGAATAGAAGAATTTTTGAATAAATAAGAGCATTGTGAGACATAAAATGGATAATTTTGATGACAAAAAAACCAAGTTAGCCAATATTAAAAGGAAAGCAGAAAATTAGAGAAAAAAATTTAGACAGTTTCTCAGTTAAAGTTCTCATGTCTCAAATATTTTAGAGAATTTTGTTAAATTTGTAAAATATAATTCCCTAATTGGTAAGTGGTCAAAGGATATGAACAAATACTTTTTAGAGCAAGAAATCAAAGTTATATACAGTCATATAAAAATGTTCTAAATCATTATTGATTAGACAAATGTAAATTAAAACAACTTTGAGGTACTATTTCACATTTGTCATAATGGCTAAAATGATAGAAGGAGGAAATGACAAATGTTGGAGGGTATGTGTAAAACTGGAACACTAATATACTCTTAGTGGTACTGTGAACTGATCCAACCATTTTGGAAAGCAATCTGGAATTATGTCCAAAACGTTATAAAGCTGTGTATACTTATTGACCCAGCAATACCACTATTAGATCTGTTTCCCAAGGAGAACAGGGAAAAAAGGAAAAGAACCTATGTGTTGTATAAAATATTCATAAGTATTTGTGGTGGCAAAGAACTGGAAATTGAGGGGTGCCCATTCATTGGGGAATGACTGAATAAGTTGTGGTATATGATTGTGATGTAATACCTCGGTACTGTAAGAAATGATAAGCGGATTAATTTTAAGAAAACATGGGATGACTTACATGAAATGAAGAGTGAAACAAACAAAACCAAAAGAACATTGTATACAGTAACAGCAATATTATTCAAAGAGTAAATGTGAGTGACTAAACTATTCTTAGTTTTATGAATATTCAAATCAACTACAAAGACCAATGACGGAAGATGCTATCCACCCCAGAGAAACAACTGATATATGGAACTATGTATATATATATCTGTGTCACATGTTGACTGCTAGTGCAAGGTTGGGAAGGAAAGAGGAAAACAACTTGTAATTCAAATGTAAACATACACATAAACATAGATGAATAGGTAGATATAGATAGATAGCTATACACATTATATATGTGTGTGTATTTTTTTTTTAATAATAAAGGAACCATCATTCCATTTTCCTGACCACAATGAAAAATGTAGTGTCTTCCTGTTAGAGGAAAAGAGAAAAGAAATAATGGTTTCCTTTATAAATGTGTCACCCAAGTCAAAGAAAATGTTGCTAAGTATGTAGGAAATTTCTTGCAGTATATGAAAGAGACACTAATTGTGACAAGATTTCCTTAGCAAATTCTTTTAACTTATCACTTACTTGATGAGTCTGAAGTTTTAAAACTTGCTTCAGTGAAATTTTAAAAGGGACTTTTTTTTCCCCAAGGCTAGAACAATAAATGTACTGTAGGCTGTTTAATTTTTCTTTTTAAAAAATGGCTTTTTTGAGACTGCACAGTTGATGTTTCTTAGTAAAGGAATTTTTATTACCATCTTCTTTTCTACCTCAGAGTACTATGTTACATACAAGGCCTTCCAGTTGAAAAGTACCTAATAAGTCATCTATTGATTTGATAATGGTTACTGCTACCCAAAATGGAATGTGCCTTAGGAAATACTGAGTTCCCCATTCCCAGAGATCTTCAAGTAGTGGTTGATCATAAATTCAGGATGTTATATAGGGAATTCCTTTTTCAGGAGTCCAGGTTGAACTCAATAACCTCAGAAGTCCCGTAGGTCTCTGAAATTCAGTGATTTAAATCACATACAGATGCTATACTGTTTATATTCCTTTTGATATTACAATTCTATTGGAAAGGCAAAGCAGCGAAAGCACCCAGGGCCACAAGGTGAAAAGGTTGATGAATCAGTTGCCAAGTCAAAATATTTGTAGAACTACATATTATATTTCAAGGCATTTTTGGAAGAATTTTCTTTTGATTGTATGAAAGCATTCTCTCTCTCTCTTTCTCTCTCTCTCTCTCTCTCTCTCTCTCTCTCTCTCTCTCTCTCTCTCTCTCTTTCTTTCAGAGGGGGTATGGGAGTATGGATAGAAGAACTTGGCTTTCTCAAACATATAGCCCATTTTTAACTTGCTGTCTGACCCACAGGTTGTTTATTTTGGTGACAGCATGCATTCAGATATTTTCCCAGCCTGTCACTATAGTAACTGGGAGACAGTCCTCATCTTAGAAGAGCTCAGCGAGGATGAAGGCATGGCGCCTGAAAGGAACGAATCTGAACCTTTAGAGAAGAAAGGAAAATATGAGGTAAGGGTTCCCTACAGCTAACTTCATGAAAGAAAATCTTTTATATTTGAAATAACTTAGAGGCCACTTTTGCCAAGAATGAAAAAATCTTTTGGCAAGTGATCTCCATGCTAGATTGGTTCTCTAGAGCATATCTTAGTGATAATTTCAAAATAATACAATCATGACATAGTCCTGATTTTTTTCCTCAGTCACTGAATGCCACTTTTCTGTCTGTTCTGAGAAGCCACGTGCATACTGAGGGACACCAGTAAAGCCAAATTCTGAATCATTAGACTTGTACTATCTTCTTTCCTTCATAAGTTCATTCCCTGTTGTTTCATTCGTCAAATTTAACTAACTTGGATACCTCATTAAACTTACTAATAAGCCAAGGAACTTGTCCTGGGATAAAGAACTGTTGGAAAGTAAACTGTATCTTGCCTAAATGGGAGGATTAAGTCTGGGAAAAAGGTAGAAAAATTCAAAAGGAGATTTAGAAATTAAACATAAGTAGTGACAATAATTAATATAGGAAGAAAGTCCCTGCTAAAAGTGAGCCTCATTCAGGTCTGGATTTAAGAACTAGAATAGGGAAGAGTTTAAAGAAGTCTAGAATTCTTTGAGTTCCTTCAGGGTTATATAAAATAGAGATTTGTGTTTAGGTTGAAGAAGGGTCTAAGGTGGCTTTCTTGGTTTAATGAAGTTACAGATGGGTTTTTGCTGAGGGGAACTTACATGACAGAACCATAGATTTAGAGCTAGAAGAAACCTTAAGGACCATGGGGGCCAACTCCCTCATTTTATAGATGAGGAAACTGAGGTACTGAGAGATTAAATGACTTGTTTAGTCTTCCTGACTCATATCCAGTGCCCTATCCATTATTACACACCTAGAAGGGTCTAAGTCTAAGGATGGTACAAGATAGAATAAGGCAAGAAAAAAAAGGAGCAATGGAAAAAAATATCCCAATAATATTCAGACTGTATCTCCTTTATAGACTTATTTTCTTATTAGTGAAAATTGGTCCCAAACTCATGCTGTGAAAGGCTAACGTGGGCAAGAGATCATTTTATATTAAATAATAGTTTGGATAAGGGCCTGACTAGTGTGACTGTGGCTTGGAAGGGGAGGCAATTTCTATGCGCTGGATGGACATCTCCCCTGATGCTTCAGTGGTTGAGAAGAAAATAAAAGAATGGATTCCCTGAAATAGCCCTTCCCTGATCCCTGCTTTCAACTGAGGCATTGAAAAAAGTGTATCATTGGTGGCAGGGCTGACCTCAGAACAGCAATATGTGGAGCTAGAAGACCATAGAGGCCGGAGGGGCAGGTGGCATCAGAGGGACAGGGAGGTGTGTCTTCAAGCTTATTCAGTTAACAGCTTGGGTTCAGGCTCCTGCTTTAATGCACAATGATGATCTGTGTCCCTGGCATGGGAAGGAAGATGCATTTTCTTCAAAGACCTCAAACTCCAGAATATTTTTATAATGCTCTGCTCCAAAGCAACACCAACAAGATTGAATGCCTCCTTGTTTTATTTGTGTTTGTTTGTGATTGAAAGACTATTTGTTATTGATAGACCCACTGTTTGATGGCAAAGGTTTCATGTCAGCTTGGATACATATTTGCTTCTGTAGTCCCATTTGTTAACCTCTGGGAAATCCCTTGTCACATAAGTCAGAATTGCACAGTTGACCCTGAGATTTAGCATGATTGAACTCTCTTGTTTATTATTGTTATAGCTGTGTTTTGACAAATAGAAACTTAGAATCACAGCCTAAAAAAATTAGATTCTACTATGGTATTTTTTTCTGCTTTTAATCTCAGTATCAGTTCTGTTCCTCTGGGCAGTGTGCTTCCTACACCATGGCCAGGAGAAAACATCAAAGCCAGGAAATAAATACAGCAAGTCATAAAAGTTCATAATCTTTCCTGTACTGTGACTTCAAGAGGGAGGAAAAGAGGGAACAGAGAGGTAGATACAAACATTTTTAAATACCCTGGTAGAAGGAAAATACATTAAAATATTATTCCCATTAAAAGGACAAAGAGAAAGTATTGTTTTTGTGGTGGGAAGGCAGGATAGAATGAATAATCTTTGGTTATTGTTTAGAAAAATAGATTCTTTCTTTCCAACCAAATATATCAGTCAGCAGACCATACAGGATAAATGCAAACTGTTTTGTGAGTGGAAAGTGTGTGATCACACAAGTATTTCATCCCATGTTTCCAGTTTTTTCTTACCACAAGTAAAGCAATAACTTCTTAGTAAGTGGAATTTAAAAAAAAAATTAACCAAACCTTCTCAAGTTATCATTATAGACCATGAGTTAAGAGGAATCAAGAATTTTACTTTTTTGCATATGCAGGCAGTATTTGTAGTTTCTTTATTAGTCCATTGAAATGCAGTTATGACTTGCTTAAACTTGAATTGGAATTCAGAAAAATTGACAGGAATTTCCTTTCTGGGGAGACTCTTGGGTGGGCACACATTCAGCAGAGAATTTCCATGTCACTTTCATTTGCAGTGGTTTGAATGGGAGCTAAGAATTTTGGGTAAGAATAGTGAACATTTTGAATGGAGCTTAATAGATTTTGTTGTTGTTGTTCAGTAGTTTTTCAGTTATTTCCAACTCTTTATGATCCCATTTGGGGTTTTCTTGCAGCAATACTGGAGTGGCTTGCCATTTCCTTCTCCAGCTCATTTTACAGATGAGGAACCGAGGCAAACAGGGTTAAGTGGCTTGCCCAGGGTCAAACAGCTAGTCAGTATCTGAGGAAAAATTTGAACTCAAGAAAATGAGTTCCTGACTCTAGGCCCAACATTCTCTCCACTGTGTCAGCTAGCTGATTATAGGATTGTAAATTTAGAGTAAGAGGGACCCATTTAGTACATGAGGAAACAGTCCCAGAGACATTAAATGCATTTCCAACAGTCATGCAGATAGTAAATAGCTGAACTGGGATATGAGCCCTGGTCTTACTCCATAGCCAACTTTTCATTAGGTTGTCAAGTGGTTAGCTACTCTGCTGCACAGGGGAGGGAGAAGGGATGTTCACAATTAAATTACTGTAGTTACTTTTGCACATAAGCAAAAAATAGAAACCAAAAAGAGCAAGATTCAAATAATAATAACTTAAATTTATGTAACACTTTGTTTTACAAAACACATTCTTAACAGCAACCCTGCAAGGAAAGATAGTACAAGTATTCTCACCATTTAACAGCTACAGGTAGTGAGGCTGAGACTGACTCATGGTCTCACCCTGCTAATAAATGTTGGAGCCAGGATTATAACACAGGTCTCCTGTTACCCATCTCAGTACTCTTATACAAATATTTCTAAAAATAAAGTAATAGGTCACCTTGTCATTCTGACTATTATCTAGCCAAACTTAGCCCCATGATGTTCTATCTAGAACTATCAGACACATCCTTGGAGTGACAGAGCAGAATATTAGACATTGACCATGTCAGATTCTGAGCAAGTCACTTAACCCTGTTTGCCTCAATTTCCTCATCTGTAAAATGAGCTGGAAAAGGAAATTGCAAATCACTCCAGTATCCATATGATATCCAGTATCCCAAACAGAGTCACAAAAGAGTCAAACATGACTGAAATGGCTGGATAACAACAAATATCAGATTCTAATTCAATGGGTGTTTTTGTAGAACCCATAAGATACTATACTAAATCAAGGGGGCAAAAAGACAACATGCCATCTTTATGCCAAAGGGTACATTCTATTAGGGAAATGTATCAAACTGTCTATGTGACACACAGCTAGTAAGCGTCTGAAGTCACATTTGAACTCAGGAAAATGAGTTTTCTTGATTCCAGGCTCAGCACTCTATCCACTGTTCCACCTAGCTACATGGTAAAGGAATAGGTCAGAGGTGTGATGGGAAGGCCTAATGCAGGCCAGTAACCCCTTAATTAGTTTATGGGTTGTTGGAACAAAATGACTCATTATTCGTTCAGCAGTTAACAAAAGGAGGCCAACCATTAGCAAAGAAAGGATATTGCTTGGGTAGACTTCCTCGTCCACTTCATGGAAATGTGTGGGATCATCAGGGCAGGATGTGGTGACTCATGCCGTCTTGGGACATCTTCCAAGTAAGAAGGACCCTAACCAAGAAGCCACGTCAATAAGAGGCTGTGAAAAACCTGTGTCAAGGGAGGTCCAACTTGAGCCTAAGTCTTCTGGACTGTTTAGTTCCCTGGGACAGCTTTATCACTTTTCAAGAAAAAGGTAGCCTAAGTTACGTGGCCAGAGGAGAGTGAACCTTAGTATATAATGGACCTGTGACAGAAGGCAGCCACAGAAGGAAAGCAAATATAGTCTATACAAATTGAATAATAATATTTTGAAGGTGGAGGGAGGAGTAACAAGGTTGGAGTAATTAGGAAGGGCCTCCTGAAGAGCTGGCATCTGAACTGTGCTTTGGAGGAAGCCAAGGATTTTATAAGGAAATTGTGAGGAGGGAATGTATTCCAGGAATGGAGGTTAAAAGAAATGTCACATATGTAATGTCCAGTACAGCAAAGCAGACCAGTTTGACTGGAATGTAGCATGAATGAGGGGTAGTCATAATAAATAAGTCTGGAAACATAGACTGGGGCCAAATTCTGAATTAAAGAGTTGAAAAGCTTGAGGAAAAGAATTCTTAGTTAGGAAGGCTATTGCAGTAATCCAGATTAGGGTCAATGAGCCTAGACTAAAGGTGATTATGGTGTGAGTAGAGAGCAGGGGATAGATTAGAAAGATGGCATAAAAAATTAAAATGACAAGATCTGATAACTAATTTGACATGAAGATGGGGGGTGGGGAGTAGACATTAAAGAGAGTGAACAATCAAGGATGATTCCTAGGTCATGAACATGAGTGATGACAGCCAAGTTAGAAAAAGGGATGTATTGTGAAGGTGGGAGAGGTACAAGGAGTTCGTCATTTGTGTTTTGTCTCAAAATGAATAGAACATGGTCTATTCAGTAATTTGCCAAGTCAGCCATTATGGAAATTATACAAAACTCCCAAATAGCTGTTAAGTTGTAGAATATCACAGAATCATAGAAAGAGCCTTAGAAGTCATGTAGGTCTCACTGTGCAGATTAGGAACGTGAGACACACAGAGGGTAAGTAGTTAGTGGTAGAGGGAAGATCAAGAGCCAGATCTCCTGATTCCCAAGGGGTTGCTTTTGTGCATTCTTTGTACCTATCACTACACATGTAGCTATGAACCTTCTAACGCTGCAGTTAAGAGATGCGCTTCAGGCCCTCCACATTTAGGTAGAATTGGGACTAATTAATAAAATGAGTGTGTGTTTTGTCCTTCATTGCCGAAGAAGACCATGCCATCAGAGAAATAATGACATGACTGGCACTTGACTTTGTTTTGAGTGAGGGAGGGCTGTGCAAGGTCACCAGCCTCACTTCTCCTCCAGAGCCATCTGAATCCAGTGACCAGATATTCATCAGGATGACCGGAGATAACCCAGGATGAGACAATTGGGGTTAAGTGACTTGCCCAAGGTCACACAGCTGGTGAGTGTCAAGTGTCTGAGGTGAGATTTGAACTCAGGTCCTCCTGACTTCTGCACTGGTGCTCTATCCACTGCACCACCTAGCTAATAAAATGAGTAACAAATTGAGAAAAATCTCAAATTTCCTTTGGAACTCCCAATATTGGTGAAAAATTGACCAAAGGAAATGAGCAGATCATTTTGGAAAGAAAAAAAAGGACAGAAACATAAATTTAAAGTTCTTACAATTAGAAAACACAGAGAGAAAGAGATGCATATATCATTGTTACTAAGATGGTCAGTGATAGATTGCTGAGTGTATTTGCAGAAGAGTTTGTCAACCTAAGATTGATAACACTCACCATCAAAAACAAATTATCTTATTTCATTGCCTAAGCCATCTTTTCCTGTAACTACAAAGAAACAATATTTTCCTTTATTTTAGCTATTCAGTAAACATCAATCCCTGTTTACAATCAAGAAACAAAACCTTTTGAGATTCAGATTCCAGATATCATAGAGGTAGAACTGAAAACTTAGAGACTCTCTAGTCTAACCCTCTCATCTTATAAATTAGAAAACTGAGGCAGAGAGAACTTAAATGACTTGCCCAGAGTCACATAACTCAATAAAGTCTCTGAGGGAGGATATGAACTCAAATTTCCCTGACTCCAAGTTGTCTGTCCGCTATGATACCTAGTTGCCTCAACAATAGGATATTTGTTTGTGGAATCATTCTTGGCCTTGAGAATGAACATTTTGTTCACCTTTAATTTTTCTAGTGAGTAGTTGGGGAATAGGAAGGCACTATTCATCACATGAAAAGCTTGGAAAAAAAAATTCAGGACCTCCAAATGACAATCCTGGTATTACTACAGATTTATGAAGTGGCTCAGAATAAACTTCGTTGTTCTCTAATTTCAAGTTTTAAAGGAAATTCTAACAATATTAAGACTAGGTTAGAAAATATAGGCTAAATTGTTTCTTAATGAACACTTTACAGGTAGGTCCTGATTTAAGGAAACCCCTGTAAACAAATTAATAAAATAACTCAGGCTTCAAAAATATTAAGTTTTGCAAGAACATTCCTCCTCCTCTCCTTTCCCCTCCCATCCCCCCCAAACACACTCATTCTTCCTGTATAAAGCGAGGCACACCTGTATAACTTTTTGTTTGTTAGTGTTTTGGAGGCGTGATCCTTTGAGGCCATCCATTTTTCCTAGCTTCGGTTATAAACACAAGTTCCTTTCCTTTCTGTAGTTTACAGGGGCGATATTAAAGATCATCTGTGTTTCTTCATTAGGGACATCTCTCTGTTTTCACATAAAAGGAATTATTATCCTTTTGAGTTTGGGATTAAATGCATCATCTTAAGTTTTCCAGAAATTTTTCTATTAGATCTTCATCAATGAATCTGACAATAAGAATAAATTGTAAGAATCTATGAAATTAATTACTGTCCTGTACCGCCACATTTGGGGGAAAGGGGGATGGCAAAGAGGGTCAGAATGGATCATGAAGGGGGTAGGAGTGGGAGCATTTCTACTGTTTTTTACGTGTTCCATGAGAAAGTTCCTCACAAAATTTGAGAACATAGGTCAATTTTGTGACAGCAGCACATTTCTACAATTACCTTTCCACAAGATGTAGTTGACACTTTAAAATTAAAAAGGAGAATTTCATTAAATCTTCTTTAAATTTTCCCTGAAGCAAACAGACTTATGATGCTCCAGTAGCTTATGGAAAAAGTAAATCATTTTATGCTATAAAATGCCATGGGAAAAAAATGAGTATGGTCCACCTTTCTCCAATCCACCAATGAAATCCTTGCCTAACTATTTTTGCACACATGAGTAAGTATTATATTTCATTTGATTACATATTTGTCATATCATCCTTATGAGATTATAGGTTTACTAAAAAAGATGCAATGCCTTGATGTACATCTAAGTATTTCAGTGTACCTCCAGGTGTTATTGTAAAATCTTACTGGCTGACTCACATCAGGATTTAAATTGGTTTTTGTCAAAATTAATGCAAGACCTGAAATGAAAATAAAAGCAAAATTATGCTGCAAACAACCTCCATTTTTACATAGGTAAAGAAGAGAAAGATTTACATCTATCATCTATCTCCAAAAATTGCCATCATCCCATATGTACAAATTCTCGAATAATTTTAAAACAGGCAGGATAATATTAGTGACCTGGGCAGCAGAGTATTTGATAGCTTTGCTTGTAGCTATATACACATAAAGGCTGCTCAGTGCCAAGTGGATAAAGAGCTGGCGCTGGAGTCAGGAAGACCTGAGTTCAAATCTGGCCTCAGACACTTCCTAGCTTTGTGACCTTTACCTCAGTTTCCACATCTGTAAAATGATCTGGAAGAAGAAATGGCAAACCACTCCAACAGTATCTTTGCCAAGAAAACCCTAAATGGATTGAGAAGAGTGAGACAACTAGTAGACTAAACGCCAACATATACAGATAACAATGTTGCCCATAAGTCAATCCACAAGCACTTATTAAGCGCATCCTATGTTCCAGACATTGTGTTAGGCACCAGGGATACAGAGACCAAAAGAAAACAATTCTTGTCCTCTAGGAGCTAACATTTCATTATCAGAGACAACGTGTACACGTAAATGTATATTTGTTGTTTAGTCAGTCTTATCTGAGTCTTTGTGACCCCATTTGGAGTTTTCTTAGCAAAAATGGTGCAATGGTTTGCCATTTCCTTCACCTGCTTATTTTACAAATGAAGAAGATGAGGTAAAGAGGGTCAAGTGACTTGTCCAGGGTCAAAAAGCTATTAAGTTGCATTTGAACTTGGATTCTCCTGACTTCAGGATTGGTGCTCTCTCTACTGCTCCACTTAAGCTGCCCATGAATGCGTATATATAAAACAAACATGATAATGAGAGGTTGGATTGAGAACATTAGTACCACAGTGGATCAGGAAAGCCCTTTCATAGAATGCGATTGCTTTAGTGTGCTTTGAGGGATACTAAAGATTCTAAGAGGCAGAAGTGAGACAGGAAGGCATTACAAATTTGGGGGAAACAGCCTATGCAAAGGTTTGAAGATGGGAGATGAAGAGGATAGGTGAGAAGAAGGCTATTTCACCCAAACCATATTGTATGTAAAGAAAAACAATTTATGATAAACCTAGCAAGGTAGGTTAGAGCCAGGTTGTTGAAAATGTTGCCTTCAAATTTTACTACATGTAGCTGTGAGATTCCATAATGTCTTCAAATGTCTCTAGGGAAATTAAGCCATTTCTTTTTTAGTGGATTCTCAGGTAAAAGATATCTAAAAAGAAAATTTCACCCTTCTTTATGAAGTTACTTCCAAATAAGCGTATAACAAAAAAAATCTTTATGATATTAAGATGCACAAAAAATCATGTGATCTCATGTCAGCAGAAGCACTCATCCCATCCACCCAAAAATCGCAGATGGATTTCATTTGGTGGTCGAATAAGAGAAATGGAGAATGTAGAATAAATATGGAAAGCACAAAGGTTCATAAATCTAAAAACACTTCTGGAGCTTTGCATTACTCAGAAAATAAATTTGCTTTAGAAATGCATTGTATAGATATTCTTTACCATGTTTCTACCTCTTTATTTTTTTCCTTTGTTTACCACTTCTCTGGAAACACCTTAGGATTCCTGTTTGCCACTTTGGAGAGACTTCGTTCTAGAGAAAGTCTAATGATAGACTAAAGTGCATTACTGCTCCAAATAAAACACAAAGTCTAGTGAAGCATTAGTAATTGGTATTACTACGTTTTTTTATGTTGATACTGTTTTCCTCAAGGGAAAAAAATGTAACCCATTACATGATCTTGATTTGATATATCTGATTTATCTGTGTTTTTTTTTTTTTCCTCTTCTCTCAGGGGCAGCAAAAAAAGCCTTTAAATTCATCTTCTAAAGAATGGGGCTCTTTCTTTGTTGATGGCAATCTGGGACTGGAAAACACTGAGGGTTCAGTATTCACGTGGTTTTGTAAGCGAATTCATAATTATAGCAGTATTGTTATCCCAAGTCTGGAAGATATAGCAGGTAAGGAAAATTAAGAGTGAATAACTGTATGACATTTATCTTTCCTACCTATATTAATTTGTCATCTTGTAAGAAGGGAAATAATCTACCTCATAATATGATTTAATTTGTATGAATATTTAGGGGGAAAACCTAGATCATCATTTTAATCAAAATGGATGGAAATACTAGATTCAAATCCATTTCTGTGGCATGGAGGTGACAGTGGTTTCTCAGGAGGCTGTACTGATAGAGCACAGACACAAGTCTTGCTGATCCAAAAAGGATTTGAGTATAGACCTGGCAGTAGACTTATCTGAAGACCAGATAAGCCATATTTGGGAAGGTTCCCCACAAAAGATTAACCAAAAGCTGATGAAATTTTTTGGCCATGGAGATTACATTAACCTAGTAACAAAATTGCCAAAGGCTTGTGATTCAAGTCAATGGAGGGATTTCTAAATCAATGCAATTACACATCTCTTAAAATATGGAAATCATCCTTGGTCAATACACTGAGTGCTAGAAGGTCAGATTATCTAAAAATGAGTGGCATCATGAATACTGAGCAACTCAATTCTTAATATGTTTCCTATAAATTCATTCCAGTACCTCGCATAGAACCTCGAACATAATTAGGCTCAATAAATGCTTGTTAAATTGTATTATAAAGAGAAGTTTAATCTGCATGCTGCAAACTAACATTGTTCTTCCTCCCATACTTGCATTTACTTGTTTTTATTCTCTGTATGTCTATATATGTAGTTATCATCAAGAATGAAACAATTCTATGTCTTTGTTGCCCCAGTGCAAACATTTCATTCTTAGTAACCCCAGTACAGGGGTGTGCTGGCAGCTCATGATGACTCTCAAGTTAAATTTTCCATGTGAGCATTAACAGCTCACATGTTACAAATCATGTTTTGAGCCATTGTCTTCTGATTGTCTAGACTCAAAATGATGAAGAAAATATTAATAATGCAGATTAAACTTTAGAGTATATCATGCATTCATTTTTCCCCCAGAATGCCAATTATTAAGCATTTACCAGCAGACCCTGCTATCGTACCTAACACATAATTGGCAATAGATGATTAATAAATGTTTTCAATTGTGTGCCATATTACCCTTTGTTATTTTTTATAAAGTAAAGGAATAGCATTTTGCAAACTATGAAGGTGTAATGGGAGTTAAAGATCTTCCCCACCCATTAATAGGCCTCAGATGGAGCCCATTAAGGGAAACTTGATTAGAGGGTGCTTGTTTTGCAGGAAGGCCCACACCTTTTGTTAGTTTCTGATGAGGCACTGGGTCTCCAGGGTGGTGATGACCTCTGACTCTGAAAAGTCTATGTATACTCTAAGGTGAGGTTTTGCTTTGAGGCTTACTCTTTGGAAGAAGGTTCATGTGCCAGATGAGACTCTGGATAGCTGTTAAGGAGACCCCCAGCTTTGAAAACCCAAATGTTGGTGCTTCTCTCTCGTAACAATGTATGTATGTAATGGTCAGAGAGTTGGATCTGTCTGTTGATCTGATGTATGTATTGCTTATGGTCAGGCAGAAGCCCTGTCTCTTGGTCATATATTTCTCTGCTTGTATTGTCTCTGTTGGTATATGTGATTAAAGAAGATTATTGACCCCTCAAAAGTTGCTTTCCTTTTAGAAAAGCAGATCTAAGAACCTATGTTAATTAGAAGGCCATCCTGGGTGTGAGAATGAGTGAAGGAATAAGGCTGATTTTCTTCCTGCTTTTTTTCAGGAGAGTCTCAAAATATTCTACTATCTTTTGTTGTTCAATCATTCAGTCATATTGGACTCTTCATGACCTCATGAACCATAGTATCTATGTGGTTTTCTTGATAAAGATATCATGGTTTGACATTTTTTTTCTGTAATAGCTTATAGCAAACTGAGGCTAAGTGACTTGCCCAGGGTCACACAGCTAGTAAGTGTCTGAGGCCACATTTGAACTCATTTCTTCCTGACCCCCAGGCCTGGCACTCTATCTATGGAGCCCTCTAGCTGAGACTTCTAAACATCTCATGATGAACCAACAAACCTATCTCTTTCTCCAACTGAAACAATGCATTTTTTTCTTTCATTTCTAGCCCTGTTCATGCATCAACATTTCTCTTTCTTTTTGAGTAAAAATGATGTGCTTCTCTTCCACTGACACAAGGATAACATACAAAGTCCTCAGCCTGGAATTTAAAGCTCTCTCTAATTTGATTCCCACCTACCTTTCCAGCTTTACTGAGCAAGACTTCCCTTCACAAACTCTGTCTTCCAGCCAAAATGGTCTGCTGGCTTTTCCCCAGACACACTTCAGCTTCCATCCCAAGTAAAGCTTTCCCATTTGCAGAAAATTCACTTGCTCTCAATGTGTACTCAGCACCAGTGCCACTTCCCATTTCCTACCCCTCTTCAATGACTTGTTAATACTCTGTTCCTCCTCAGATTATCTTAGATTTACTTATCTGTCTGCCTGTTGGTTTCACACCACCATCAATAACATCAACAATGGCAGAATTTAAGCTCCCTGAGACTAGGACCTATTTCCTTACTACTGCCTTGTGTTGAATGAAGGGCTGTGAATAGGAACCTGATTTGTGATTTCACTGGTGCTTAGAACTCCCAATGAAAAACCTCCCTCTCCCAGTGCAGATCTGCATCTTACCTGCAACTTATACGCCTAGAGAGGTGCCTAAGTGAACCAATTGGCTCATTGACTTGTCTGGGAGCATAGCCAGTGTGTCTCAGAGGGGAGACTTGAACCTTGGGCTTTCAGACTGGTTCTGTCTTCAGGGCTGCTTATTTTCCTTAAACATCAACAGTATCTAATAAATGTTTGTCAAATGAAACTTAATTGTTTGGTAAAACCTTTAGCTTTCTGTTCTTTGATAGGTGTATATTGCTTTTCACGAAGAACAGACAGTCTTAATGATTTTATTCTTGTTGATAGCCTCTGACATATTCAGATGTCCAACCCATTAAAAGTCTGGATAAGTTTATTTTAATGATACATTATTACATCATTACAGACTGAATTTTTAGCTCATCTTTAAAAAGAAAAAGGATCACAAGTCTTGCACAATGTTTACAGAAAATAATTACAATGAAAAAAGTACATGATGACCCAGAAAGACTGGACACTCAGGGATAGTAATTATATAAATATATAAATAATGTAGTATTGTAAATGTAAATTAACTTGCAAAATAATCTCCATCTTTGGATTTGGGCTGCTGAGTACAGATGGAGAAAATTATGCCATTATTGATGTTTACCCGCTCTGAACTGATGATCCATAATCTTGGTTAGGCCCTTACTGAAGTCTTGCAGGCCTACTTTAATCTTGCTTGCTTCTTGTCTTATTCTGCAAAACGTGTTCAGAATCTTTTCTTCTCCCAGAGCCCTCACTTCCTCCACCCATTGACTAGCCAGTGCTTTGTATCCCATTTCACTGAGAAGACTGAGGCCATCCCCCAGAAGAAGCCAACTCTCCTTTCCTCTCTGTAGAAAGTTCTCAATACCATCAGCTACTCTCTCCTTTTTTGTTCTAGTCTACTTCTCACCATACTTGCTTTCGTAGTTACTGTGCCTTCAGCCCCATACACTTCTTTCAGGGCTTTTGTCTAGTAAGTAACGCCTCTTAAGAGGTAGCATAATACTGTGGACAGAGCACTGAACTTATTAATCACAGGACCTGAGTTCAAATCCTAGTTTTACCAAATACTAGGTATGTGATCTTGGGCAATTAGTCAACAAATCAACAAGCATTGATTAAGGACCCACTGTGGGGCAGTTAGGTGACACAGTGGCTGAAGCGCTGGGTCTAAAGTCTAGAAGACTCATCTTGCTGAGTTCAGATCCAAGTCACAACGCTGTTCTCCTTGGTTTCTTCATCTGTAAAATGAGCAAGAGAAGGAGGTGGCAGACCACTCCAGTATCTTTGCCAAGAAAACCCCAAATGGGATTACGAAGAGACAGACATAACTGAAATGACCTAATAACCATAAAATGTGCCAAACTGTCCAGTAGCTGATGGGGATACAGATACAATAAATAAAACTATTTCTACTGCCAAGGAACTAAAATTGCACAAGGAAGTGAAGGATATTGCTAATTATGTACAGAATAAACATAAAGAAGATAAATGCAGAGTAGTTAAGTAGAAGTCCACTGGAGAGGGAGAGCAGTAGGGAGGGTCAGGAAAGGCTTCACAAAGGTGTTCCTTGAAGGAAGAGAAGGATTCTTCAGATGGAGGATGGGTGAGAATATTTTATACATGAGGGACAACCAGCACAAAAGATATAGAGATGGGAGAGGAACTGGGAGATCAGTTTTGCTGGATCAGAGAGAGCAAGAGAGAGTAATGTCCAAGGACTTTGGAAATATAGGATGGGATCAGGTTGTGATAGTGTAAATAGTGTTTATAATTGACTCTAGAGGCAATAGGAAGTATACAGAATTTACTGAGTGACATGTTCAGACATGTACTTAAGGAAAATCATTTTTTTAATATTTTAATTTTTCCCCAGTTACATATAAAGACAGTTTTCAACATTCAGAAAATCATTTTTTACTAGTGTAAGTTTCTATGAAACAAGTGAAGATGAATCCTTGTAGACTACAAACTGACTTAGAAAACCACAATTAACTTTATGTTAGAATACAATTTAATTTATTTTGTTAAACATTTCCCAATTACATTTTATTCTAGTTACCACTACACTCTGAGGCTACATGCCACCAGTTTGATTCCTCTAGTGGAGAGATTGGGAGATGCTTAAAGCAGGTCAACCAGTTACTAAGCTATTACAATAATATAGGTGGCACGTGATTTGAGGACCTGAACTAAAGGTGGTAGACAGAACAGTGGTTGAATGCAAGAAATATAGAGGTGGAAATGGCAAGACTTGGCAACTGATTATATATGTGGGGTGAACAAAAGTGAGAAAGCAAGGATAACTCCAAGATTATGAACCTAGGAGAAGAATGGTTGGTGCCTTTGACAGAAATATAAAAGTTTAGTCTTTTATCCATAGATGAACATTTTTGTTGTTGTTCAGTCATTTCAGTCATGCCCATTCATGTTCACAGCCCCCTTTTGGGATTTCCTTGGCAAAGATACTGGGGTGGTTTGCCATTTCCTTCTCCAGCTCATTTTACAGATGAGGAAACTGAGGCAAACAGGGTTAAGTGGTTTGCCCAGGATCACACAGCTAGTGTCTGAGACTGGATTTGAACTCAGGAAGATGGGTCTGCTAGATTCCAGACCCAGCACTCTATCTACTGTGCCATCTAGCTGCCAATATAGCTGTCAATAATAGGGGCTAACATACTGAACAGTTTTCTAGGGCTTTTTGCTATTATAACAGAAAACCCCATTTCAGATGTCAAGAAACAGATTACCATCCATTCGACTTTTGATGTATCCTATTTCTCAATCCCAAAAATGACCTCTCCATTTCAAGTTCTTTCAACATAAGGCAAAGAAGCCAAAGTTCAGTTCTGAGAACCATACTTTAACTTGTTCTGTAATTACAAGGTTGAAATGCTACAGGCAAATCTAATGATGGAACTAGATTATTGTGCCCACCCAATCTATTTAATCATTCAATCAGTCTCATTCAGTCGATTGATTTGTTTTTTCTTTTGTATTTATATTTGTATTTTGTATGAGTGTTTAGCACATAGTAAGTGCTTAATGAATGTTTATTGATTGACAAGAATTGATTAAGTGCCTACTATGTGCCAAAGACAAAATAAATAGTCCTTGCTCAGGAATTTAGCATTGCACTGAAACAATTCTTTCCAAGGTTATTTAGTAACAGCTTTACTGCTGAATCCGATGACCTTTGTTCTAACCTCTTCCTTGAATTTTATGCAGCACTTCATACTGCTGAAAATTTCCTTCTTCTAGACTTCCTCTTCTTTTGGCTTCTTTGACACCACACTCATGGCTGAGTCTTCTTCCTCCGACTGCTCCTTCTATGTGTTAGCTGGCTACTTGTCCTATTGTCCCCCAAGTTCTGTCATTGGTTCTTTCTTCTCCTTTTTTTATACTTTTTTCCTTGGTAATCTCATCTATTCCTGTGGCTTCAGTTTTTACCTCTATAAAGATGACTCCAAAAGTACAATCTAATTCCAACTACTTTCTAGAGCAGGCCTGCACAAGCTGAGGCATGCCAAAGGATCCTGTAATCCTCTAGTTCCCAACTTCATCTATATTACCTAGACTATTGTAATAACCTACTTCTTCCTGCTTCCAATCTTTCCCTTCTCTAGTACATCTCTCACACTGCCTAATCTTTCTGATACAATACTCTGGTGTCACTATTATGTACTCAAAGACCTTCAATGGCTCCCTATTGCCTATTGAGTAAAATATAAAATATATATTGTGGCATTTAATGCCCTCCATAGTAAAACTTCAGTCTATATGAATAATATTATCAAAATAGGAAGAACTGATATTTACAAAATCTAACTTAGAAAGTTGTTGAAATCACATTGTAAACTAAAAAGGGCTATGCCAAAATATGTAGAGGGGCAGCGAAGTGGCACAGTGGATAGAGCACCAGGCCTGAAATCAGAAGGATCCAAGTACCAATGTGACCTCAGACACTTACAAGCTGTGTGACCCTGGGCAAGTCACCTAACCCTGTATGCCTCAGTTTCCTCATCTGTAAAATGAGCTGGAGAAGAAAATAGAAAAACCTCTCCAGTATCTTTGCAAAGAAAACCCTCAATAGGGTCATGAACATGAATGGACGTGACTGAAATGACTGAACAAAAACAAAAATGTTCATCTGTGGGTAAAAGGCAAAACTTTCACCAAGAATTGGACACAACTGAAAACCAACTAAAAAACAACAATAAATTGATGCCTTTGATTTTTAGTTATTTGTTTTTAAATAAGTAGAATGATAGATTATATAAACAGGCAGTATGTATGTATGAACAAGAACTACAGATGTGCAGTTCTTTAACTGGGAGTTTTGAATATTTTCTGTGCTTGGCAGTCACCCAGAATATTGGAAATGTAGCCTATAGCTGCTCATCTGTCTTGTTAACACCTGGTAGTCTAGTTCTTCTTTGAGAACTCTTCTTTATTTAGCATAGGCCTAATACTGTTCCCACAGATTTACCATTCATGGGGATCTCTAGAACATATCTCCTCCCAACAGAAAGGTCTCTTGTATTCTGAAAGCAACTCAGTCTAAGTATCATTAATTATAATTAGGGCACAGTGCCTTATGTTGGCATGTGGTCCCTTGTGGCAAAGCAGACTGCCTACTAACAGCGCTTTCTCTATGCCAGTCCATGCCGTCATTTTTGGCAGATGGTGATCTTTCCCCACTCTCACCCCCAGCAGCTGTGTATTCCTTTTTTTTCTTGAGGATTACAAGAAGTCCCTGCTATGGGCTTTCCCTTACTGGCTCCACATAGATTGAACTTCCCTCATTACTGCCAGAAATTTTTGCTGGGCATCCTTTATGTACCCATAGTGCACCAGCCAAATGCTACCAACCTTTCGATGCTCTGTGCTATTTTTAATGAAAGAGCAAATATCCAGGAAAGTTTTCCAGCAGCTACTTTGGTGGAGAAAGTGATATAATACTTTTCCCTTCTGGATAAAGTTTTTAGCCCAAAGAAAGAAATTAAAATGCTTTAGGGTGAATGATGCTTGTACATTCCTTCTGGACAAAAGTGCCTTCTGTTCCAGGTTCTTTAGCACCAATTGAAACCAAGGAGTGAGTTAGTCTCCTATGTTACTACTGCCATCAAAAGTGAATATAACTGTATTCCAGCAAAGCATTTGCTGATGTGGACCTCTTACTGATATTTTTTAAGAAAGCAGTTGACATTAAAAATAATGTTAGTATAGAACTGGCAAGCATTTAGATGGGTAGGCACGGTAACCAAAATATGTCCTTTCATATGTACATTGTTTTCCACAAACACATATTAAATACCTGCTGTGTATAATGTACTGTGCTTAGAGAAATACCTGTCTGTCCCAAGTAGCTTACAACCTAGGTGGGAATGAAGAAGGTAGATGGAAACATATGTTAAGATTTAGAATATGATAAATATATGGGGAATATAAAGTGCATTGAGAATAAATAAAGGACAGTCATCTTGAAGAAGTCAGGAAAGTATTGCCCAACTACAATACTGTTTTTATGTTTCTTTTATGTTATTGATGGGTATACAAAATAAAGTTTTATATTACTGATGGATATAAAAAACCAAAATTTTATTTCATAAAACAAAACAATTTGTCAAAGCTTTTTTAAGCCTCATAATCTAGAATACCCTGTATGAAACCTGCTAAGGATTATGGGTATCCACTTACTATAAAAAATTAAAAATAAATAGTAAAAAGTTATCTGAATATTATAAAATGAATAAGCAGCAATTAAAAATGATAAGATAATAGCAGAGACCAAAAGATTTGTCCTAATGACTGCCATTAGGTCTAAAATATCTGTGTCCTACTGGTTTCTGTCAATAATTTGATGAAATGTAATTTCATAGTTCTCACTACTTCCTTCACCAAAACAGAATACAACCCCTATGTAACTTCATAAATGGTTTTCAAAAACCATTGTGTCCAAATATTCATCCTGTGGCCATCCTGACGATGACACTCAATGAAGTTAGTCAAGCTTGGACATCATCCGTACTTCATGCTCAAAGTGTATTATGACAGAGCCTACCTCTCTCTGAGATTAGCTTTAATAGCCCAGTCTCTTAAAGAGCCATATCATTAAGAGGCTTCAGAGTAGGACTTGGTGAAAAGATTCTGCCAAACTGAAAAACAAAATCTTATGTAAGCTTTAAAATATTATATTTAAGCATGAGCATAAAGTGAAAAGGCAACATTTTAAAACTCTACTAGGTTAGCAAATATATGTCATGCTGGAAAGAATGTGAAATATTTAGAACACTAATTTCAGCAATGCAGAGAAAAAGAAATAAAGACATCAGAAATCAATGTTAGACATAGCTATATGCCTTTAGGTGACCAGGAAGCCATGTCAGGGAAGCTAGGGCCAATTAGATCTCAGGGTCATTTTGTCTCCTTTTAGGAAAAATTAATCCATGTCACCAGATAATAAAAGAGGTACGCCTAATCCATGTTGTGGGGAAATGCTGGTAGACATTAGTCCTGTCAAACATATTACAATTCTCCCAGAAATAAGCTCCCCCTCATCCTCAAAGCAGAAAGATAGGATAAGGTCATGGGCTCTACTCATGTACCAGACCTCCATCATATTAACATGATAGGGTTTCAATGCCTCTTGCCATTTTGGTCACCTTCCTCCAAACGTACTTCAGTTTGTCAGTGTCTGTTCTAAAATATAGTACCCAGCACTTGTCAGAGGACAATTACCTCAGAACCATCAGTTGCTTCTTTCACTCTAGACATTATGCTTCAGGTAATCAAACCATTTATACAATAACAACATCACTGTGAAACAGTTAGAACGATGACTGAAGTAATGACCATTCATGACTCCGGAGGACCAGTAACAAACCTGCTGTTTATGAGAGAGCCGATGGATTCAGGTGCAGAATAAGAAATGTTTTTGTAGATAGCCATTGATTTTGTTTATCTTTGTATGTATTTTTTACAAGATATTTGTTTCTTTTCTTTTTTCCCCCAGTGGGGTAGAGCTGGGTGCAAAGAGAGAAATTAGATTATTTTTCATTTTTTTAAAAAATAGGTGGGGGAAGTGATACAGATGTGAAATGTTGCATGCACTTTCGGATGAGGTCATCGTGTTGTGAATTTCACTTCACTTTTTTACCTTGTTATAGGAGACCTCTCACAAAGTGGGAGTATTCCATAAATGTATATAATGTAAAAACAAAACATGAATCAAACTGAAAAAGTAAGTAACTCTTCAGCCCCAAATCATAGTAGCTCTTTGACTGTCATACCACACGGCTATTATATTTTGGGCCCTCAGTGCTGTGGATCCCAAGACCTTTGTCATATGCTGCTTTCTAGCCCTGTCCCTGTTCTGTGATTTTAAAGTAAAAGCATCATACATCTGGCAGCTTTCTTCTGACTCCAAGCTGAAGAACAGCTGCTGATTCACATTATTAAAGGGTTTTTCCTCGCCAGGAATTCTCTATACCAGTTATGTCAAACTCATAGAAATGGTGTCCTTTATTTGCACATAAGTACGTGATAAAATATTTGTTGGCTGTTGTCCTCCCTTCTCAGAGAGGACCAAAATGATACCACTATGTTAGAGTCAAGTGATAGTGTTTCAGACTGCGGCTGATTGATACAATATGAGCTGGAAATGCTCTATCACAGTGTAACGCTAGTGAGATTAAAGAACTTCTCCTCCCATTAATGGGCCTGCCCATTAAGGAGAGTTTGATTAGGGGAGATCTGTAGGAAGGCCCTATCTTTTGTTAATGAGGCACTGGTTCTCAAGGGTTGTGATGCCCTCTGACTCTGAAAAATGTATAAATACTCTGAGATGAGGTTTTACTTTGGGGCTTCCTGTTTGGAAGTGTTTGTTGAGACTCTGGGCAGCCACTAAGGAACCCCCCAGCTTTGAAACCCAGGTGTTGGTGCTTCTGTCTCTGGTAACTATGTATGTATGTAATGGTCACAGGTGAATGTGTCTGTTGATCTGTGGTGTACATATTGATTATGGTCAGGCAACTGGAAGCCCTGTCTGTTGATTATTATTTCTTTGTGTTTTCTCTGAAGTTCAGGGTGCTAACTTTTTCTCCTGAACTAAGTGAATAATATACATGCTTGATAAAAGTGATTATTGACCCCTCAAAAGTTGCTTTCCTTTTAGAAAAGCAGATCTAAGAACCTGTACAGCAGGCCTTCCTGTGTATGTTGGGGTCCTTGCTGATACACACAGGTCAGGCACAAATTGTGCATGTGAACATTTGAGTTGGATTCTCCAAATGTGCACATCTCACTTTTCTTTTGAGCTACTTCAATTCTACTTAGCTCATAGAGCATAGCACCTTCTCAGATGAGGGCATTCCAGGCTGGGCAGTCCAGAGCCCATGTCTCCCATGTCACACAATCAATTCTAAAATTCTTCCTTGTAACGTGATAAAATGTAGTTCATTGAAATGAGATTTTTTTGAACATATTGAAGTACGGTGGCCTCAGATATTTTTAATGACTATTTTAAATAAAAAAATGCTATTCTGTTTCCATTTGGGTTTCTGGAAATTGTTGTAAGGACATCTCAGTAAAGGCCAGTATATCCTGATTTGATCTTTTTTATTCACTACTAACACTTGTCAGTCAATAATAATCAAGATTTACATAGTACTTTAAGGTTCGCAAAGTACTTTATAGATACTGTCACATTTATTCCTCACAACAGGGTAGGTGCTATTATCCTCTCCACTTCATAGATGAGGAAATTGAGGCTTAGAGAGTTTAAGTGACTTACCCAGGATGATATAGGTAGTATCTTGACATAGGACTTGGAACCCAAGTCTTCCTGACTGCCAAGTTCAACACACTAAGCACTATAGTAAACTTCCTCATAAAAAGCAGTATTGGTCTTGCATAATCTAGAAGAGTGTTTCGTTCCCAATTATGAGCAACTACAGCAAAAATTTTACAGTAATCTTAATTCTATCATTTAAGATAAAAGATCTAGGAATATGTTTTAGTCATTATTAAGGAATTCTGGCATTAAATCCACTTTAAAATTGTTTGTCCTTTGTTTTCAAAGTGGACCAGTAACATCACAGGTGGTATCTTGACTTGCTTGTGAATTGGATTTAAGTGAGGCAGAATTGCAAAGTCTTCAGCCTTACTCTCTCTTCCTGAGTTATTAAAGTCCAGTGGCAGAACAAAAGTCAAGATGACTAATGAAGGTCCAAGTGGCAGGGAATGGCTTTGGTGCCATTGAAGTCTGATCAAGCTGGAAAGTTCCACAGATTCTGCTTCAGCTTCCTTCATGGCCATTGGAACAAATTGTTCTCATGCACCTATTCCACTGGGGGACGTCTTCTCATGCTTGGGATAGACATTCCTCTAACTCATCAATGGGTTTGAGACCTGTTGTTTACCTTCAACCTGGTTTAGCCCATCTTCAAAGATGGCTTTACCAGAGTGTGACTGCTTTTCATGATACAGCTTCTTGGAGCCACAAGTGAGAGTTGGGTGGCAGGTGGATACCAAAAGTATATGGCATGTTCGAGGACAACTAGCACTTCTATTGTGAGGGCTTGCTGAGCCCTTTTCAGGGCTGCTCGTCTACTTTAGAATTATCATTCAGACTGAATCATTGGTTTCTTGTATGTTTAAGACTAGAGCGGGTGAACATTTTAAAAAAGAAATCAGCAACTTCCGGGGTTCCTTGTTTAGATTCTCTTGATTCAAAGGATCTATTGTGTTTAGAATTGGATAGAGACTATATGGATTATCTAGTCCAACTCTCTGATTTTATAAATGAGGATATTGAGTCCCAAGGCCACTTGAGTAGTCAGTAGCAGAGCTAGGATTTCAACCCCAAGTCCTTTGGCTCCATAAAGAGTGTTTATACAAAGTATAGTGACCTTTTTCTTTCTTTGTGTATGTTTCTTCTTCACTCTTGTCTCTCTTTTTATTTTTCTTACTCTCTTTTAAACCAATAATACCTTTTTAATTCTGACTCTGAGTGCTTAATTCATGAAATCATGACAGCCTGAACTAAGGTTTACAATTGACATCCCTATGGGAAAAAAAAATACAGATCTGCTAAGCAATTTAGCAGAGCTAACAAGACTCAAGGGAACATATTACTAAACTTTAGAGAACAGACTATTCAGGCATTTTGGAATCACTTATTTGTATAATTCAATTAATGTCCTAATTGCAGATCACTGTAATCTGTTCATTAAAGCAATTTCCCAGAATATCTACTTAGCGACACTTCGCCATTATTTTTCATTGCTTTGTATAATTGAAAGTGATAACTACAATTCCTTTAAAATTTTGTCAGGATTTTCTCATAATTAGCCCAACTTTCCCACTATTTGGGCAGGATTCTGGACCTTTGCTTTCATCTGTGTGGGAAACTTCCAGTATGGAAATTCCCTCCATGGATGCAGAGAAGCAGCTCCTTCTATAACTTACAGTCTTAGAAAGTTATCTGGGGCCCTGAAAGGTCCAGGCGCTTGCCAGTGGTTGCACAGCTAATTTGTATCAGTGGCAAGACCTGAATTTAGGTCTGGCTGATTCCAAGGCTAATTATCCACTATGCTTCTATTTGCTGAAGTAAATAAGATTTTAGTGTTTTTATGCCTGCTTTATGACTTCAAACAATATGTTATAACATTTGGTGATGAAAAAGTATTTGTATCGTTAGGAGGTCTCATAGCAAAACAATGAATAACTGTTTTACATAACAGTAATAATAATGGTGATGATGGTGATGGTTGTTAAAAGTAATACTTTTTTCAAAATATCTTCATATTTTTTTTACTCATTAGATCCTCATAAAAACCCTGTGACAAAAGTAGAACAAATACTGTTATTCATATTTAACAGATGTGAAAATAAGCTTAGGAAGGTTAAGTGGCAGACTTGTCCAAGATCCTATAACATTCTCCTGTTCAGCAAGTATTCAGTCTGGTTTTTCATCTGTTGCTGTCTGAAAATACATCTAAGTACTGATAAAGTGAGAACAAGGAATCCCTGAAATGATTGCAGCATTATTCACACTACATACACACTCCTTTGGGCTGGAGACAATTATAATGTTTTATATAATTATTACCTCACATAGTTTTCATTCAAATACATGCAAAAATACACGTAGCTTAATAAACAAACTGTATGTTAAAGAATTGTCTCCAGTAACAATAGGAAATTTCTTTTCTCCAGTGAAGGAAGGTTTCTTTTCTTGCCTGTTCTCTCACTTCACTCAAGGTGACTCATTTATATGAGAGGTAGGAACACATGTGATTGTAATATTGAGATCTTCTCCATCCCAGGCCATTCTGCTGGTCCATCAGATTCTGCAGCCATGTTTGCTGAGCCTTTCTTCTCAGAAAAACTCACATGACAATTCCAAATATTTAGGAATTTTTGATTTCATTGATGTAGGGAGTTGCCACTGAAGAAATTTTTTCTACTAATGCAAATGAAGCACCTTATCGTCTTCAAGCATTATTTTCTTGGGTTACATAAATCCAGGAATTCATGTAATATTAAACTTCAGGATATTTACAAATTGTAGGGAACCCACAAGTAGCAAATTCTCCTCCATTTGTTTCCACCTCAGGGATTATATTAGCTGATTAAGAGAGCCTTCAGTCTTTTCCTTGGTATACAATACTCTTTAGTATGAGTAGTTCAGAACACAGGAATTACCATCCAATGTTAGACCTTTATTTCTCTTTCAAACCTAAATTCTCTTTCTATCAAAGGTCTCTGTGAACGTGCTGTGTGACAAGGTATATTTGTCTTCCTGAAGTTCAGCCTTAAAGTTTAGCCAAGCTTTTTCCCAATAGTCATTCACTACTCCATGCCTTGCAAATTTGTTCACATTTTTAATCTAATTGTATTTCTTGCCTCTTTGACCTAGGTAATTCCATAAATTTGTGGTAAAGTAGTTGGCTATCTTTAACAAACTAAACTGAACTCACCCAAAAATAGTTCCCTCACAAAAGATATTTTGGTATTTGAGAAATAAATTATTTTTCACCTTTGTCATACCATTTATGATTTAACTCAGGTCCTCACTCACTTTTCCAAATGACAGAGGCACCTAATCTTTATCTGTACTTGTATAGCAGAATCCTACTCCTCAAATCCTCTTTATTATTTTATTTTCCTTTTTATATCATCCTTGATGTATAATCACAAAAGTTAGACACAGCATTCACATGGAAATGCACTATAATTTTATATTAACAAGATTATTTGGTTTTAATGTCCATCTTAATGATCCAGCAACCCTGAGGGTCTTCCCCTCCCAGTTTGTTTGTTTTTTGGTTAAAGGGGCCATCCTTTGATTCACTTCTTAAAGAGGCCCATTCACTGAATGGGTGTTGCCTCATTCAAAGTGAGAACCTGGAAATACCTTAGCTTGAAAGGACCAATGTCTCCCACTGCATCCTGGGCCAACTCCAGTCATCCTGATTGATATCTGACCATTGGACCCAGGTGGCTCTGGAAGAGAAAGTGAACCTGGTGATTTTGCACAACCCTACCTCACTCAAATCAAAGTCAATTGTAAGTCATGTCATCATCTCCCTGATGTCATGGTCTTCTTCAAGAACAAAGGACAGAACATACAACCACAATAATGATTTCAACATTTTATTTGCTTTTTTGGTCATGGGAGTACACTGGGCACTTCTCAGGGAAAAATTTGTAGTGATTTCCAGGTTCAATAGCTCAGAACCCTTTCTTATATGCTTGTCAGTAAATGCTTTTTCTTTTTTTTCCACATTAATTAGTTTGCCTTTGTGTGAGAGAGATGTTATGGGGAGGGTGGGAGTGGAGGGCTTATATTCTTTGAGTATTCCATTATATAAAGAGGAGTAGGAGCTGAGCTACCCAAGGACTGTAGATGGAAGAATTCCTTGACCCAAACCTACCTGTCTCAATACCTGTTACTCCCTGGACATCACTAGACTTGGGAGGTTGAGATCACTCCCTCAGCTTCTCTCAGGAACCGGGTTTGGAAAACTCCTGACTCTGAATCTTCTGACTTACATAAAAACAATATCTATTCTGCCCCAGTTTTTTATTCTCATGGGCCATCTTTGACACCAGGACTCTTGCCCTAACACCTAACCCTCTTTAGTTTCTCTATTACTATTCTCAGGAGATTGGGACTTCAGTCCTAGCATTTCTCAGGATTGGATTTAAAGATTTCTTTCCCTGAAACCTCTTGCCACTTTCAGAGAGAATCCTTATTCAACCCAAAGTCACTCACACATCTGTGAAAACATTAACTCCTTGGCTCTCATTACCACTTGTGGATATTCTCCCGTTTTGTTGTACCCTTTGGTATTCCCATACTATGATTAACAAAATTCCCTTCATCATAGACCTCTTCCTCTTTTCTTTAATTCAGGTTTATTTTATTTTATTTTCTAAATTCTCTTCCTCCCACCTCCCCCAGCCTACTCATTGAGTTTCTAATTAATCCCTCCCTTAATCTCCCCTCCTTCCTATCCTTCTGCCCTTTTCCCTTACTCTCTTTCCCTTCTGTTTCCCTGTTGGATTAAATGTATTTCTGTACCCCAAACTGTGTGTGTATGTATGTATATCCTTCCTTCCTTTAACCCATTCAGATGAGAATGAGGTTCAACTATTGCCCTTCCCTCACCACTTCATTGTACACTACATGTGTGAAATAATTTCCCCCATTTTTCCTCTCCCTTGTCCTCTCTCACAATGTATTCCTCTTCCTATCTTTTACATTTTTTAAGATCATCAACATATAACAGAATCAGCCCCAGGATCTCTGTCTAATGAGTCTCTCCATCATCCCTGAGAGGCTGTGTGTCATCTCTCCATATACGAATGTGAACAGTTTAACCTTGTTTAGTTATTTGTGATTGCTCTCTCATGTTTACCTCTTTATACTTCTCTTGAGTCTTCTATTTGTATGTCATATTTTCTATTCACCTCTGTTCTTTTCCTCAGGAATACTTGAAAGTTTTCTATTTCATTAAAAATCCATTTTTCCCCCTGTAGAATTATACTCACTTTTGTTGAGTAAGTAAGCCTAGGTCTTTTGTGCTCTGGAATTTTTTAATTCCAAGTTTTTTACTTTTTTTATGTTGTAGGTGCTAAATCTTGTGTGATCTTGACTGTGACTCCTCAGTACTTGAATTCTTTCTTTCTGGATGTTTACAGTATTTTTCTTTAAGCTCTGGGATTTTGAGCACTAGGACTCTGAATTTGGGATATTAATGTTCCTGGGTGTTGTTATTCTTTATTTTACTTCAGGAGGTGACCAGTGAATCCTTTCAATTTCTATTTTGCCTTCTGGTTCTAAAATGTGTGGACAATTTTATGATTTCTTGAAATACGATTTCTAGGATTTTTTTTTTAAAGTCTAGTGTCCAGAAGCATTCCTTCACAATTCTGTAGCCTAACCAACATGCATTTATTATGAAATTATTGTTTATCAGGGTATTTGTTTTTGTTCTAACTTTCCTTTACTTAGTAAGAAATATTAAATAAGAACATTAATATGATACCATTGTTAGATCAGTGGCCTCTATACTGAGGGCTATGCCATGACACCAATGGATCTATTATCTGTCAATTTGGGGACAGGAACATGAAATCAATACCCTCTTGGTACAGCAGCCAATAGAGGAGCTCTAACATAACCACATCTACTCATTACCCTTTATAACCTAGTACATTGCAAAAGTTCCCAACCTTCACACTTCTCTTCTGGTTTTTAGCCCCAAAGGGTAGTTAAAATTTAACATCAACCCCAGGCATCTAGCTTCTGTGGAATCTAAGGTGGCATTGGTCAAATTCACCATAGCTTCTCTCCTACCCCACAATCAAACTAGGCTTTTTTCCCCCAGATCACTTTATGTCTGTGCTGGGCAGGTTCACTAAAGTCACTCCACTTCTTTTTGTTTGAGATTTAAAAAACAAAAAGATCTCCACACAGCATAGCAAGCATGGGGTAGGTTGTGATCTGCATCACAGATCTCATCACGTTTTCTTTCCCATAAAGCTACCTCCCTTCCCTAACTTCCTTGTTTTTGTGGAAAGTACCACCCCGTTTCCAGTCACACAGGGTCACAATTTCAGTGTCATCCTTGCTTTCTCATTCTCCTGTACCCCACATATCCCGTCCTTTATACTTACATAGCATTTCTCACATCCATCCTCTTCTTTTCATTCATGTAGCCTTCACTCTTATTTGAGACCATATAACCTCTTGCCTGGACTATTACAATGGCCTAGCCTGTCTGCTTCCACTCTTTCCCTGACTTTCATCCGTCCTCCACACAGCTACCAAAGTGACATCATCACCCTCAACTTCACAAATTCCAATGGCCCCTTATCACTTCTTTGTTGTTGTTCAGTCTTTCAGCTGTGTCTGACTCATGACCCCTGTGGACTACAGTGCACTAATAATACTGTCCAGGAGGTTTCTTGGTAAGGATGTAAGAATGATTTGCCATTTTCCATCTTCAATAAACTGAGGCAAACACAGGTGACTTGTCTAGGTTCACACAGCTAAAACATATCTGAGGTCAAATTTGAATGTAGGTCTTCCTGCTTTCAGGCCTGGCATTCTATCCACTGAGCCACCTAGCTGCCCATCTACCACCTCCAGGATCAAACAGACACTCCTCTCTTGGACATTTAAAACTCTGTACCACCTACCCCCAACTACTTCCTTGTTCTTATCAATACAGGGCATTCCAAAGGCCTTGGAACAATTTTAAGATTTAATAGGCTAAGCTGTGCTGTTGTTGCTGTTATATTTTACATGTATGTTACATAATATTAAGCTATTAAAACTTTAAAGTGCATAAAGACTTTGGGAACACCTCTTCCTGCACTCTGTATAATCTAGCCAACCTGACCTTTCCAGTTGTCCCCATATGCATACCAAACCACAACTGAAAATCAATCAGATATTAAGATTTGATAGTATCCATTAGACAGAGCCTTTCATTAGAAAGAGGAATAGATTTATATTAAAGCTTTCTTCTGAGTGGAACTCAGAGACCACTTACTTTTGCTTATTGATTTTTCATGTGTGGTAACAAGCATTTATTAAGCCCCTGTTATGTGTCAGGAACTATGCTAAAAGCTTTACAGATACTGTCTCATCTTATCTTCACAACAACCCTGGGACATAAATGCTGTTATTGCCCCCATTTAAGAAAGATTATATAACCTGCCCAAGGTTCCATAGCTAGTAAGTGTCTGAGGTCAGACAAGAATTCATCTTCCTGACTTGAAGCCCCATACTCTATCCACAGCATCATCTTGCTGCCTCTGTGTTAGTACAGTGTACATCTAAATAAATAACTGTAATTACGAATGCTTGTTCAGTTTCTTCTTAATGATAGAATGCATGGTCAAAAAAATTAGAAACCACTGGATTAAGGGGAAAAAAACCCTGCTAAAAATTTCCAGTTCAGTGAAGAAAAAAATCATTATAGTTGGTTTCTCATTGTGAACCACTTTTTAGTTAATTGTTATACTTTCTATAGATACTATTAGGAGAGTCCCTGGGTGTCAACTGTCCATTTCTCTTACAGTGTCCTTTATAGAGTGAGGGAGCAGATGGCCAAACTTGGAGTCAGTAAGATATGCATTCAAGGTCTAGTTCTGAAATTAATAATTCTGTGATCATAGATAAGTCACCTCTCAGTGTCCCCAGGAAGCTCTAAGACTTTAAGTTACAGAACAGTTGCTGATCTACATTGAGGGTATAGGGATTTTCCACACCAGGAACTCCCTCAGAGATAAAATCACAAGTCTAATCCCCCTTCCCCTCAAAAAAAATCCTTTATAAAAGGTTTTTCAACTGATCCTTGCTGAGGGTATTGTGGTTTCAAACCCATATTCAACAAAGATTTACTGCCTTTGAGTAAAGTAGGGTGAACAAAAATTAGCTTTTTTCCCTGTGGCTCTATCCATAGTGTTAGATGGAGCCTTTGATTGTATAAATGTTTCCCTGCCATTCTTCCTTCCATACACACACACACACACACACACGAAAAGCCCTGAAAGCCCTTCTGTTCCATGTAACATTCCACTCTTTGTGTGTTCTGTATTGTAATATTCTTCTACATTGCATCCTAGCCTGAAACAAGAATTCGTACTCAACTTGGTATAGTTATATTCACTGTAATGTTCCATTAACATCTAACTGAATCATTAACAGTGTTTTTGATAGAAGAATTATACATGCTCCATAGTGTTTAAGAGAACATTTGTTATTATTGGGCAAGAATCTGGGGCTTGTTCTCCTTTTTCCTTTCTTTCTCAATAGTCAGCACCATTAATGACTTTCCCATAACAGAGGAGTAAGTGTTTTGCGCTTGCTGAGTCCACAGTCTCAGGATCCTTGTTTTAACAGGGCAGTCATCTGATCTCACTTAGGATACCCCACACCCAAATTGCCTGGCAGTCAGTCACAAAGTAACCCTTTCTGCTACCCTAGTGAGAATTGAATTGATGCATTTTAAGAAGTTTTTTTAAACCCTTTTGAAAATTCTCCTTCATTTATCCCCTGTATGTGATTGTAAAGATACTTTGTGATGGGCCTAGATGTGATACTATTAAAATGTGAATACATAGAAGGTGTTTGTGTACATGTTATAGAATTAAAGCTCTTTGAGGACCTGGACTATTGTTGTCCTTGCATCCCTAGTATAATGTTTGTTTTGATTTATTTTTTTTAAATCAGATCTCTGATTTCATTGGGAACTCCCAATGAGGAAGTATCCTCTACTCATGCAATTTACTTGCTCTGAAACTTACCTTACAGAGTTGTGTAGGGTTCTGAGAGGGTTAATAGAAAGAAAAGGAGGAAAGAAAGAAAAAAAGAAAAATGGAAGGAAACAAGCATACATTAAGCACCTACCATGTGCCAGTCACTGTGCTACACGCTCTATAAATACTATCTTACTTGATTGTCATAACAACCCTGGGAGATAGGTGCCATTATTATCCCCATTTTACAGTTGTGAAATCTGAGGCACACAGAGGTTAATTGACTTGTTCAGGGTCACCCACTTGGTAAGTATCTGAGGATGCATCTGAACTCAGATCTTCCCGACTCAGTCCTCAGTGTTCTGTTTCAGCACATCAGGAACCCAGGTCTTCCTGACTAGATGTTGGTTCTCTATCCACCACCCTATGGTGCCTCTCTCTGTCTGACCTCCACTCTTTCATCCTCACCTTCTGAAAATGTATTTGACCTACAGTTTTTGAATTGGACCTCCATACATTTTCAAAACAACCCTTACCTTGAAAATAGCTAATTAAAGTAATAAATCACTAAGCACCTAGCTAATTAAATTAAATGGGGAAAACCTAGTACCCTTTACGATATATATAATTTAGATTGGTCACAGCTTATTTGTTTCTTGTGGGCAGAATGTAGATAATTAATATTTGTTCAAAGAATTCATCAATGATATAAATCCTATTTGAACACAGACATTTTTAATGATCCTCTTTCAGAGTCTCAGATACTGAAGGCAATTCAGAGGTCATCTAGTCCCTCCAGTACATGAATAGGAATCCCCATTATAGCATTTGTGTGTGTGTGTGTGTGTGTGTGTGTGTGTGTGTGTGTGTGTGTGTGTGTGTAGGTCAGGTCCTCCTGATCGAAAGCCGATACTCTATCCACTGTGCCATCTACCTGCCCATCTTTTGCGTCATTCTTGACAAATGTTGTCTTACATCAAGCCAAAATCAACCTTCCAAACTTCCATACAAAACAAATTTTTAGGGGCAGCTAGGTAGCACAGTGAATAGAGCATTGGCCCTGGGGTCAGGAGGACCTGAGTTCAAATCTGGCATCAGACACTTACTAGTTGTGTTGCCTTGTCTACCAAGTCACTTCACCTCTTAGTGCTCTAGGCCAGTGGTATCAAACTCAAATAGAAAGGGATTCCTCCCTACAGCATATTGACTTAGAAAACTACAAATCAACATTATCTATGTTGCATTTTTATCTGTTTTGTTAAACATTTCCCAATTACAGTTTAGTCCCATTTGGGCCAGTCTAGGAAACTCTCTAAGAAGCCAAGTTATGGAGAAGGTGCTGACCTGAATTGGTAGAAGTCTCCTCTCCTGAGGGTTTCCCATGTTAATGAAATGACCAGACTAGCTCCTATCCCTACATCATCCTAACGTGATATGAACTCCTAATTTTCACCAAATTAAGAATAAAGAAATACAGTCTAGTTTATTCTCTTGTCATTAGACAGCTGCATGGTCTTGGTTAAGACACATAACCACTGTGGGTCTCAGTCTCCTAAGCGATGATGATGATGATCATGATCCATAAAGCTTTAAGGTTTGCCAAGCAATTTACAAATTCATCCTTATTTTACGCATGCAGCAACCCTGTGAGGTCGGTGTTATTGTTGTCTCCATTTTACAGAAAAGGAAGTTGAGACATGGAAAAAGTAAATGATTTACCCAGGGTCCTACAAATTAGTAAATATTTGAGACTGGGCATTTCGGGTCTTCTCAGTTACAACTCTAGTACTTTATTCACTGTACCACCTAGATGCCTATAAAATTATTTCATTGAATTAAATGTATTTTATGGTCTTTCCTGATGCAAAACCAAAAGTTTCTATGATTCGGGTTCCAGCTACACTTTCAGAAACAGAATTGTTTCTCATCTTTTACTGACATAGTTTCCTGCTCTTTCAAATTCGAGTTTATTATATTACATTAAAGACATGGACTGCAACAGATAGTCAAATTGAAATAACTGATCAGTAGCTGATCAGCCATTGAGATTATGGGTTTAGCCTTAGTCTGCTTTCTTCTCTTTTCCAAAGAACATTTTCACAAACCTGAAACCATTTTATGTATAGATAATCTAATTCTACTCACTATGGAAAAGCACTGTGGCATAAGTTGAAGAGAAGGTGCTGATCTGCACTGTCAGCAAGGGTTTCCTGGCCCATAGTAGGCTCTTAATAAATGTTAACTCTTATTGACTCATCTGAGAGGTCCCTCTGTTGGCAAAGTCACAGATCCAATCCTAATCTCTGTGTCTATGAAAAGTAACTCTATTAGGAACACTCAGATTTTCCCCAATTCTAGAATTCCATAGGTTATTTGCAAACTGTGCTATATAGATTCAAAGGACTTCTATCTTTGTAATTCTGTATCCTATGGTAACTTTAACAGACACCTTGCATAACTCACCTAAATCTCACCCCAGCCTCCCAACCCCCACATCATTTGAATTTATTTCACATGCTTTTGCTAATGCAACCCTTAAATATCTTGATCATGTTCACGTCTCTTTTTCCCCTTATCTGGAGGGAATTACCAACTTAAAAGTGCTAACCCTTTCAAAAACACCTTGTAGTCTAAGATCCATAATGTTGGCCCAGCATATAAAAATTCAGAAGAATAAAATATCTAAGTTTCATAATCCCATCATGGTTTTAACCCTATAAACTGAATCTACTTGATTGGTGCAATGGTGCAGTAGAGTGCAGGGCCTGAAGTCAGAAAGACTCATTCATTTTCCTGATTTCAAATCTGACCTCAGACACTTGCTACCTGCATGACCCTGGGCAAGTCACTTCACCCTGTTTGCCTCGGGTTCCTCATCTGTAAATGAGCTGGAGAAGGAAATGGCAAACCATTTCAGTATCTTTGCCAGGAAAATACCAAAAGGGACCACAAAGAGTTAGATACTACAAAAGTTGCTTGTAAAGAGAAGGGAAGTGGAGGGGATTGGCAAGGTGGTAGTATTTACTTAGGGTTTCAGAGGCAAGGGGTTGAGGTAGAAACTTAAGAGTGGGCATCTACAGGCACAGTGCTGGGTTTTGTAGGGGGTGACTCTTGCAGTGGGATAGCCAAGGTCAAGGGGAATGAGATGGCAGAAAGCAGAGGCTTGAAACAGCTTTTAGGAAAATGGGAGGGTGGAGGTAGAAAACATATCTGAAAGCTACACGAGCAACTGGAAACTTAGGCCAGAAACTAGGAGAGCCAAGAAGAAAGTATTAGTCAGGTTTGCAAATCTGTTCACCCTGCTAACACTCCTGGCAGCCAGAAGAATAACATTCCCTTTGCAGTATACCCTAAGGCCAGGTTAAACTGAAGCTGCATAGACAAGTGATTTCCCAAAATGGCTAAATTCTGAGTGACCCAACCCCAACTATTTTTGGTACATGCCCTGTGTGGTGGAATCATTTTTCATTACCGCTGAACATCATAAACTCCAAGTGGTTTCTCCTATTCTTTAATGAGTTGGGGAGACATGGAATGTGTTTGTCAGAAAAGTCTATCAGGGACTTGGGAAATGAGAAAGGCATGAGTTTTGTGGTCCTTGGTGGTTGTTTTGTTTCCACTCATTCGTGTTAGCCAAACATAGGAATGCCACCCTGAAACACAGTTTTTTAATCATTTGTAGATTGTGTAATGAGGGTATTCTTTTCTGTGAACATATTGTGGACATGTACGTGTGTGTGTGTGTGTGTACGCACATGTGCTTCACTGGTTGAACTGACACTGACCTCCGCAAGAGTTCATGGTTAAGAAGGAGGGCTTTATGTTCTTCTGTTTCCCCAGGAGAATAATAACACTGTGAAGAGGGAAAACTGGGTTTTGTTTTCATTGGGTAATATTGGAAAAATTCTTAAGAAAAATTTTTCCTATTCAGTCTTCCAAATAGATCTGCTTGTCACAGATTTCTGTTGTTGGGAAAATATCCTCCCAAATGAAGAGTTTACTTAAGTCTGTGATTGTTTACTGTGCCTGGAATGATTAAAAACTATCTCCTAAGTATTTCTCAGCATTCTACCTGACAGAACTTTAGTTTGGTTTATGTTGTAATTGCTTTATTTGTCTTTGATGACATCTTTTCTTAATCCCATGACCGTAATGAGACTCTCCTTTTTCATGTTGTTTTCTATGGTCAGTGAAATAATATTATCATTTTAAATGACTAATCTTACACTGTGATCTAATCTGACTAGTTTATGGACATGATGAGTGGCTGACTGACAATAGTCTGGCATCTACTCAGCATGAGGATATAAATAACATAGTTCTGTAGAATGATAGCATTGGAATATCATGTGTCAGTGGTACAGATGACATGAAGTTAATTTTGTTTTTTGTTTTTTTTGAGAAGATAAGGGGAAATCACTTCTGACTGAAAACTAGTCCTAATCATCCTTACATATGCTCACCTATAAAACCTGGAAAATTCTTGTACCAGTATCATACTTGTAAATGTAGTAGCCATAAATATATATATATATATGTATCACTATATATATATATATCTCACTGAAAGTTGTATTTAAAGGAAAAGAGCCAATGCACAGCATATTCTGCAGGTAAGGAATTATAGTACCCCTAATTTCTCTCACTAAGTCTTCCCTGGTGTCATAGGATTTTTTCATCCTGAGATCTGAACTCTTACAGATCAATCACTAATCATCTGATGATTTCAGTGACATGTTTACTGCTACATCAGGAGTGGCCTCTTACAAGCATCTCAGGTGACTCTGAAGGTATTGCCTTTGGCAATAGTCAAGGTCTTCTCTTTCTAGTATGGCTAGCATTATGATTCTGTCCAAGCAAGCTCATAAAGGTAGCAGCAGAGCCTCAGAGCAGGAATTCCATCTAAGCTTAAGCTCAGCTGGGAGCAGAGTCTTGGTGATTCCTCTGAGATGCCTCTGTCCTTGGAGCTCTTTGCTGGAGCTTTTTTCTCTACCAATCCAGCTATGAGAAAGTCCTCAGTCACAGACTCAATGTTTAGGGAGAGTGACCAAAAACATAAATGTCTGACACAGATAAGAGGCAGCTAGGTGCTGAAGTGGATAGAATGCTGGGCCTAAAGTCAGGAAGATCTGAGTTCAAAGCCAGCCTCACACACTTATTAGCTGTCTGGACTTGGACAAATCACTTCATCTCTGTTTGCCTCAGTCTTCTTATTGGTAAAATGTAAAATTATAACACTGACTTGTTATAAGAATCCAATGAAATAATTTTTGTAAAGTACTTAGCACAGTGTGTGGCACATAGTAGGTACTATATAAAAATTACCTAGTATTATTTACTACTATTAATATTATACATCTTCACCCATGGATTCTTGTCTGAGAGTTAAAAGAAAAAAGAAATTTTTTTCATTTTCTCTCCTTAAGCAATTGTGTGGTAGGATTTTAATCAAAAGTATCAAACAGGCCAGGGCCCCATGACTCTCACTGAGTACAGGCAGAACCAGATTAAAATATAATTGGGAAATATTTAACAAAATAAAGGAATATACAATAAAACACAGGTGATATTAAAATGTATTTTTCGAAGTCAATATGCAACCCAAAGAGATCCTTGTATGGGTTTTGGTGGCCCCTGGTTCTATTTGAGTTTGACCCCACTGGTTTAAATAACACTTAGTAATTGGCTACCAAACTTCGTAAGCTACATGCAGACCCTCAGGTGGCCATCTTCCTAAATCAGCTCAGTGGAAGAAAAGGTCATCCCAGCACAGGTTATAGAAATTTATAGCTGGTTTACCTGGACTCATTTTGGAAGTAGTATTTCCCATAATCCTCCTAAAAGGAAAAAGAAGTAAAAGGCATTTCGGTGTTCAGGCTTCATAGGACTGAATTATCTCTCTACCGCCCTCCCCCTGGGATATGAGCCAAAGATGAGTATTCATCTGGAAGTCATAGTTCCATTCATTCAGTAGTTCTGAAGCACATTCTATGAGCAGAGATTATCATAGGGACTAACTGGAGGAGATACAGAGTTTAGAAGAGACTTGGGGATTTGTTTTGTTTATATTTTGTGTATAATGTTGCATATTCCTTCCTTCTTCCCCATCCCACCCGTACAAAAACTGTGATCTCCTTGAGGGAAAGGACTGTTTTGGTTTTTATGTTTATATCCTCAATAAAAGGCCTGGTATATAGAAAGAACTTAATAAATGCTTCTTAGTTGATAGATTAAAAAGACATGATTCTTCCCTTTACTTTCTAGTGAAGGGTTGAGACAAACACTGGTGTTTGTAATACATGAATAGTGCATTAGATAGCAGCAAAGCCAAGTTCTATATGAAGTCCCTAGGGTGAGGTGGTTACTGGAGAAAAGCATGGAAATGAGATAGTTCAAGACAGTAGCCCGGTTTGTCTATAGCAGAGTACATTGGGTAAATAATATCACATGGGCCTGTAAAGGGAGATTGGTACCAGATTATGAAGGCCCTTGACTATTAGACAAAAGAATCTAGACTTTATTCAATAGGAAATAGAGAGCTGCTGAAGGTTTTTGAACAAAGAAATCCCACACGACCAGTTTATATGGCCTGAAAAAAGAAAGAGGAGCCAGATCTGTGATGATTAAATTCTTTCCATCAATACAAATCATTAACAATCACAGAGAGTTACCTGACTTAAGCAAAAGGTTAAAAGATTCACTCAGTTTCACATAGCCGATCTGTATTGGGTAGGACCTGAATCAGTTAATCAGTAAGGATTTATTAAGCACCCATTATGTGCTGGGCACTGCTAGTCACTGAGTATACAAATGCTAAAGATTTTGTGGGGAGGGGGAAGGATACAAAATATTCACAGATAAGTCTATATGGGTGGGATACTAAAAATTGGGGAATCAGGGAAGACTTGCTGGAGGAAGTGTTAAATGAGCTGAACTTTGGAGGATATATAGACATTGTATAACTGAGTCAAGTCTGGAAATTTACATTAGAAACTCTCTACACATGTACCAGTCCCCCATTACATGGGCCAGAAATACGTGAAGGTAGGAGATAGAATGTCATGTATGGACATCAACAAGTAGGCCAATTTGGCTGGAACTTAGAGCTCCTGGAAAGAGGGAAATGTGTAATCAGCCCCGGAAAGGTAAGCTTAAGCCAGATCATGAAAGTATTAAAAGACCAGAGACGGGAAGTGAGGAGGTGGGGGAAGGGAAGTGGGGAAGCCACTGAAGCACCTTGGGGTTTGAGGGAGATGACATGATCAGACCTGTCTTTTAAGAATAGCAGTTTGGCAGCTATATGGGAAATGGTTTGGAGAAGGGAGAGATTAGATTCATGGAGATCAATTATAATATAGATGGGAAGAGATAAGGACTTGAACCAAGGTGTTTATGGCATGAGTGAAGAAAAGGGAACAGATGCAAAAGATGTTTAGGAGATAGAACCAAAAAAGTCTTGACAACTAATTGAATAGGTAACTGACATTGATATAATGCCTTAAAATTCTTTCCATCTGTATCTCACAGGAGGCCTGTGCATTAAATACTTGCAGGTATTTTTTTCATTTCATATTTGATGAAACTAAGACTCATCTTCATGACTCCAAGGTCAGCCTTCTCAAATTAGCATCACAAGCAATGCTGTTTTGGCAATAGTGATAAAAGATATATTGGAGCTAAGAGACTGGAGACAAAAAGACTCACTAAAACATTCGGGGGTGGATTCTGGGGAGGCTGTAGGCAAATTTTGCAAAAGTTGGGCCTGTAGATGGTTTGGATTCTGTGTCATGGATAGGAACACAGATCCATCAAAGTAAGCAAGCCCAAGAAAGGATCTACTTCTAGGCATGGGATAAGATACACCCATGTCAGACTATTGTTCAGTCATTTCCATCCTGTCTGGCTCTTTGTGACCCCATTTGGGGTTTTCTTGGCAAAGATACTAGAGTGGCCATTTCTTTCTCCAGCTCATTTTACAGATGAGGAAACTGAAGCAAACTTTTAAGTGACTTGCCCAGGGTCACTCAGCTAGTGAGTGTCGGAGGACAGATTTGAACTCAGGAAGATAAGTCATCTGACTCCAGCCCTGGCATTCTATCCACTCTGCCACGTAACTGCCCCATGTTCAATAGGTTATTCAAATCCCAGTTTCCTATTATCCCAAATTTTGGTCTCTTGAGCTCTTTGCTATCTGCCAAATCTTGGTCACCACAGCTAATTCTGGCCCTCCTGTTCCATTCATTGTCAGAGGCCCCCTCATTCCCTTCATGTCTACTCTCAGAAACATCAGGGAAGGAAACACACATTTATTATGCACCTCTGTGCCCCACACTATACTGCCAGACACTGTGCTAAATGCTTTATAAATATTAACTTACTTGATCCACACAATAATCCTAGGAAGAAAGTGCTGTTATTATTTCCATTTTACTGTTGAGGAAACCAAAGTAAACTGAAATTAAATGAGTTACCCAGGATTACACAGCTAATAACATCTGAGGCCTGATTTGAACTCATCTTCCTGACTTTAGCCCCTGCACACTCTCTCTCCTATGCCACCTAACTGCTTTCAGTATCCCTGTAAGACAGGCTATGACTCAATAAAGTCAGTTTAGGATTTTTTAAAGTACTTTAGAGGTCGTTTATTCCAAACTTCATTTTACTTGTTAGCCATCAGAGGTGAAATGTGTTACTCAGGATCCCATAGGTAGATACTAGCAAAGTCAGCTCCAAATCTAACTGTCTGCAGTAACCCTCTCTTCCACTCATTAATCCAGTTGCCTGAGTCCTGGGCCAGATTATGGCCCATCCTTTCTAACTCCTCTCACTTCAAGGAGAGTGGATTAAGATTGGAAATTAATTCCATTGTCTAGAGGTTTGATGCTGTAGAAGGTATATCCCAAGTTCTAAACAATTCTGTAGGCTTGCAGGACCTGAGATTTCCTTGGCACAGTTTCCCCTGTGAAGATTAGGAAGCTATAGCAGAAACAAAGGTGGTTGGAATGTCAAAAGACCTGTCTGTACTCAAGTCCTATATCTGATGCCACTGTCTTTGTGACCCTGGCAAGTTATTTATAATCTCTTTCCCTTTTCTCACCTGTGAAATAGAGAAGATAATACTTGTACATATCTCACAGAATTGTAGTATGGAAAGGGCTTTCTAAGCCTTAAGGTGATGTGTGTGTGTGTGTGTGTGTGTGTGTGTGTGTGTGTGTGTGTGTGTGTATGTGTGTGAACCTCTTGTTCTAATAGGGCTTTCTAAGTATTGAAGTGATATGTGCATATGTGAACCTGTTATTCCAATATGGTGGCTGAGCTAAGATGCATAAGTGAATGTTTTGTTTGTTCACATAGTTACAGTAAGTAACTATGTTACTGACTGAGTTATGGTTTTCTTAGGGTTTGGATGCCCTTTGAATGCATGGCTCATAATGGAGCAACTTAAAGCCTTCTTACCTCTAGGTCTAGGAAATTGTTCTTGATCACATACAGATCCCTGAAGCTCCGTAGGCCTTTCTTTCTCCTATGGTCACACAGGGGGTCTGGCTCAAAAGCTCTTGAAATCCTTGACGTTTTTAATCCTCAGATCTTATTAGTGATCTTACATTGAGCTATCCAGCTTTCTGGGACTCAGTTTCCCTTCGAATCACATAAAGGGTTTGGACTCTAAGACCTCTGGAGGACTTGTCACTTTTTGTCCTTGGACACTTGTGGGTGCATATGCAATGTTCATCAGACACTCTAGGCCTCAATTTCAGGCAGAGTCCATGGAGGGGCCTCTAGTGAAAATGCTTTTCATTTTCACTGCCCAAGCTCCACTTAATGCTGCCTTAGAGTGATTATCAATAGTAACAGTTTCTCTTTCCCTCCCAGCTTGATTTAGTTATGTTTTTTCTTTTGCTCATTAAAAGGGCCATTCCCTAACTACTTGTTAAAGAAGCCTCTTCACTCAATGGAGGTTACCTCTCTCTAAATGAATACTTGAAAAGGCCAAGGTCCCCCACTGCATTCTGGGCCACCTCCAGTCATCCTGATGAATATCTGGTCACTGAATCCAGATGACCTAGGAGGAGAAAGTGAGGCTGGGGACCTTGCACAGCCCTCCCTCCCTCAAAACAAAGTCCAGTGCAAGTCATGTCATCATTTCTCTGATGTCATGATCTTCTTCGGAAATGAAGGACGAACGCAACAACAACATAATGGAGCAACATAAGCCTTTTGAAATGTACTTATTTTTAATATTTTCCTTACTTAGTATATTTTCTGCTCCCCTTTCTGTGCTGAATTACAGAAAGCTGTTCCTGTCTTCCTTCATGCATCAGTATAATTTTCGTACAGATTAAATGCTGAACCACTCCTTGGCTCTTGCCCTTCATTCATGTAAAAAGCAAAGTTGTCTTATACAGGACACCAGCAAGACCTCATTTGTACACATTTTGTTGTTGTTTTTTAAAGTCTCTAGCTTAATTTGTCTTTAGGAGGTCTTGTGCTCTAAGTTTCATAGGATCATAGATTTGAAAGTCAAAGGGACCTTGAAGGTCATCTAGTCCTATGGTGTCAAAGTCAAATAAAAATAGGGGCCACTAAAGTATACATAAGGATCCCTCAGGACACATATCGACTAGGAAAATGACCATGTTAATATATTTAATTGAGTGAGGAAAGGGACTGAAGAGGTCATCCATCTACCCCCTTGTTTTATGAAGGAGGAAAATGAGACCTGGAGAGATGAGGCAACTTACCAAAAGTCATGTAGATAGTGAGTAGTAGAGTCAGAACTCACACCCAGGGCCTTTGGCTCCAAATCCAATGCTCTTGCCACTGCACTACGCTGCCCAGGTTATCCATTGCCAGTTATTATGGAGATGAGGTGTACATGTATGTAGGTACGTCCCCTCAAATGCCATTTATTCAGTAAAGATGCTGCTTTCATCTACCTTGTGGTGATTTCTTTCGGGATGCCTTAGGTTTAGGAGGAACTGTCATGCAGAATTTTCAAGGAGTAATTTAAATCCTGCCCATGAACAAATTAGAATCCTGCCTGTCAGGGTCTCTTGTACTGAAGACAAACCAGAGTACATATCTCTTTCTTCTAAGGTAACTTCTTGTGGATATAGGATTTCATAGGGCTAGAATACAGACACATTAACATGCACAAATTGTCCCAAGAATTGTTTTAGCCCTTTAAAACACAGATTGAATCTTGGCTGACAGCTGACTTCCTGCTATGCCTACTAAGGTCTCCCTCTGTTTCTTTGTTCCTGATTCAGAGTAGTGTAACTTAATTGGCAAAAATGTTTGCCATTCTTCCTTCACCTGATGGACCTTCTTTTGGCTCTGGGTTTCTGTCTTGTGGATGGTATGTTGCTGGCATAGTGAGATCTAGGATAATGGCAAAGAGCATGAGAGAAGAAGTAAAAAAAAATTAGTAATTGACCATGTTTGGGCAACATTAATAAGTGAAGTGTTAGGAACATGTGTGAGGATAAAATGCATAGTCAGTGCAGGCATTTATAGAAACATACAATTAAAATGAAAGGATTGGAATGAGTCCTCAACTTTAATAAGAAAGCATTTCTTTTTTTGCACATTCCACAAAGTATTAAGATGGAGTCGGTGAGAAGAAGTGGGGGCAGAGAGAGGTCAGTACCAATAATACATTCTTTTAGAAGCCTAACCACACCTCTTTCCTCCGCAGGCATTAAATGCCTGGGTCCATGAGGACACCTATGTGAAAAAGAGACCTCCATTGTGCACGCCCAAAACAGGCTCACCGTTTGCATTGGGCCCAGGCAAAGCGTAGGACCTATACTCCAATGACTGGCACCTCCCCCATTAGATACAGGAAGCATTTTGTAAACCTTAAAAGACACTTAATATCAGTCATTGCCATCAACTCCAATCCTCTCATTATTCCCCTTACTAGTAGTAGAGTGTAAATTCCTTCAGGAAAATAACTGTTCTTTTATTCCCAGTACCTAGCACATGATGTCCTCAACATAATAAGCACTATGGCTTGTTTAATTAAAGTACTGGTAGGATTCAGCTAAGGAAATCTCAGTCTTTCTTATAGACAGCTGAAGGTAAAAGTCTAGACTAAGAAGAGAAAAGTCAGGGTTAAAAAATTGGAAATGATCTGCTGCTAAAGACCTGGGAATAAATAAGAGTTCCCAGAGAGTATATGTAGAGAAACAGACCTACATTAAAGTATCAAGTTCAAATTGGCCAATTCAAGAGACAGAAAAGAATGATTTGAGAAGTAGAGTAATAAAAAGAAGATGAATGTTATATAATAGGGATCCTTTCATGTAACTTCCACATCTAAATCTCAGAAAAGAGATAATTACAGTAAATGTCTCTTTCACTGTACTGTGGCTCCATTTACCTCCCCATCAAGATATACAATCTGCCATTTCATCCACTATACCTTTTCTTTGCTAATAAGATTTGGTATTTATGCATACAGATTCAAACCAGCCAAAAAGTTGAGTGAAGGGTCATGAAGCTGATTTAGATTTTGTTTATTCTTATTTTATGGAAATTAATGTAGTTGATAAGCAGACAATTGACAAGCTTTGTTAAATATCTGAATCAGCTAGGTGTCAAAGTGGATAGAGTGCTGGGCCTTGAGTCAGAAAGACTCATCTTCTGAGTTCAAATCTGGTCTCAGACACTTACTAGCTGTGTTACCCTGGGTAAGTCACTTAACCCAGTTTGCCTCAGTTTCCTCATCTGTAAAATGAGCTGGAGAAGGAAATGGCAAACTACTCTGCTACCTTTGCCCAAAAAAAAAAAAAAAAAAAGCAAATGGGATCACAAAGAGACAGACACAACTAAATGACTGAACAACAATAGTAAATGCCTACTATGTGTTGAGCTAGGCACTGAAGATACAAAAGCAAAAATAAAATAGTCACTGTGCCCTTAAGGAGCTTACATTCTGTCATGAGAGACAACATATGTTAGTATATGTTGAGCATATTTATATTATATAATGCATTGGGTATATATGTGAGCACATTCGTGTGTGTGTGTGTGTGTGTACGTGTACACATAATTAATACAAGGTAATTTTGGGGAGGGAAGAACTAGTAATGAGGGTCTTCAGGTAAAACCTCATGTAATAGACAATCACATTTGAAGGAAACTAGGGATCCTGAGAGTAGAGGTAATGAGGAAGAAATGCATTCCATGAACTTTGTGTAAACAGACATAAAGAAGGGAGGTGGAGCCGAATGTATGAGGACAGCACAAAGGACAATTTACACCTTAGAACCTTAGAACTTCGATCTCCAAACTTGTTTGATCTCATACCTTTACAGTTAAAAAAAATTGAGCACTTACCCCAATACATATCTGTTGACTTATTTATGAATTACATACCTGTGTTGCTATACTAATAATTATGTGATGTGATATAAAGCTTACAAAAAATGAAAATTTAATGCTGCAATAATGATCTGAATAACAATATTTTATCAATGTTACAAAAACTTGCTCTTTGCTCTCACTAAAAATAAACCAGAAAATATTATTGCTGATAATATTATAGTGAGCAATGTGATTTCATATGCTTCATTGTTCTTTAAAATCTTGGTTTATCCCTTTGTGATGTGAGGATTCAAAGGTCTGGTTGTAATTTGAGTTTATTTCAATACTTGGTTTTAACATTTGTCATAGCTTTAAAGAAAAAAAACAAATGTAGATCCAAAAGGAAGATGGTAATCATTGGCTGTACTTACTAAATAATAATACTTATTTTTCAGTCCCATCAAAAAGTTTTTGTTGAAATTCAGCTAGTAAATTTCCATCTTCTATGAAATCAATCAATTCCTGCAAATTAATTAGGCATTGTCATTTTTGTATTTTTACAAATAAATTCAAGACCTACATGACCCCTTCATTTAGAAAAATTAAAATTCCATTTCTAAGCATTTTTAAGTGTGCAGACATAAGAGTCTTTATTAAGAGGATGCTCTGCTAGGTGAGAGGAACACAAATTTAAAAGTGAAACAGTGTTCTCAAAGAGCTTACTATACCACTAGGGAAATATGAGATGTGTCAGTAGATATCTTTGTGTACACAAAAATAAACTGATGTATAAAACTATAGTTAGTGCACAAGATAAATCTGATGCATGCAATAAATTCATAGTGATGTCAAGGTAAGAATCAAGAAAAGATTCTTGAAGGAAGTGGTGTTTGAGCTAAGCATTGATTGGGGAACTAGAAGTTCCAAGAGGCAAAGATGAAAAGAAAGAGCATTCTGATCATGGGAAAAGGCCTGTGCAAATTCAAGGAGACAGGCAGTGGAATGCTTATGTACATATAGGGAATATGACAGTTTGGCTAGAATCTAGAGTGTATAAGATGGAGTATTATATGATAATAGCACCCACCTCCCAGGATTTTGTGAGGATCAAATGAGATAATATTTGTAAAATATTATCACTTGTATCAATTATCAATATTATAATACCAGCACAGTGCCTGGCACAGAGTAGGTGCTTAATAAATGCTTATTTCCTTCTCCTTCCCATCCCTCTTCAGCCTGGAAAGATAGGCTGAAGCCTAATTGCTAAGAGATTTGAATGCCAAACTGAGAAGTTTGTATTTTTTTCCAAGTGGCAGTAACTCTACCAGATTAATGGAATCCTAATTCTCAACTTCTACATGACTGAAAGATTTTTCTTGTAAATTAAATCATAGAGCTATTTTCCTACTTTATGTACTAATTTCTCAATCCTGAGGTTATTGAAAGTGAGATCATAGGTCAGAAGACTAGTGATTTAGAACTTCTATTTTTAGTAAGGTATCTATTGTATTTATAACCAGGATTAGAATTCAGACTTCAACAATAGAATTTAATATGGTTCCTGTGAATGTTTCCATTCTGTTAGCAGATCTCCTAAAAAAAAAAAAAAGTATTACTGGAGAAAGCAGGTTTAATAACAGTGACAGACAAGTTTTGATCTCTTAGCATTAATAGATGCTCTTTCAAGATCTGTAAAAGTAATCCCACTATGTGTATTTATGTGTTTTCTTTCAGATTTACCCTTGGACTACAAATTTACCAGATTTTCTCTTACCTCAAAAACAATTGGTTACTATCCTAAACCACCATTGGCCTTATTATCAAATGGAGAGTTGTTGACTACCAAATAAGCTTTCCTTTTTTCCTAAAGAAACTACAGCAAACCAGTGCTATCAGAATGGTAATTCATGATAAAAAACACTTAGCACCTGATGTATGTTTTATCTGTATCATCTGTGTTGCCTTGAAAACTTTCCTTGTCTGAACTGTTTTTACATTTGTATGAACTATTTTACCTGATATCGCTATTCTGTCTCAAGTTCAATCACTTTAAATGATTTTACTATTAATTCTACAATTAGAACAGCTGTGTCCTGTGATCTGTTGGTACCTATTTTTTACTGGTTGTTCTTTGTTTGATTCATTAGACCAGAACCAAGAACTTAAAGGGAGTTTGCAGTGTGTTTCCCAGCTTCTCCTTACATGGGATGTTAATTCTTGCCCTCTAGGAACTAGGACCTAGTGCTCATGTTGGAAAAGATTGCCATTGCATTGATCTGCTTAAGGTATAGCAAGGAGTTTAAAGTCAGAGAAATAATACAATGAAAACAATTAGAAGATAAGTATTTTATTATTTAAACAAAATAAACCCTCAGGCACACTTAGGACAGGGGGAGAAATGTGACTAAGGGTTCTTATATGGTTTTAATATCTTTCACCTAAAGATTATTTGCTTACCTGAAACTCAGTCTGATAGTAACAGCTGCAGCTTGATGTTTTCACATCTGCATCTCAGTGGAAAAGTTTCACAATTATTGGCCATCACTACTTTAAAGTAAAACCAAAATCTTCAGTTTTACTAAACAATATCACTGACTCTTGCATAGAACATCAGATAGCCTTGAGAAAGCTTTAGTTGTATTTCCACATATCAATTTAGTCATATAATCAAGTAAGGAATGTTTCTTCTCTGTACCTCATTGAGGCCTCTAGTTTCACCCAAAAATAAAGCTTTTGTTTTTAAGAAATTTATTGTCGGTGACATTTGTTTACATTACAAACACCCCTTACATTCTTATAAGGTATCAAAGTCTATGTGAAAAACAAGGATGCTGAAACAAGACAGTAATGACATCTTACTTAACTTCAAGCTCTGTGCCACCTAATAGTACTTGGTTTCTCTTAAGTATCTTGAATCTTGAGAGACCTGGGGTGCTTTTCATTTGGCCCAGTGATGTAAACTGATATTTCACTTAAAAATGGTACCAGGAAATCAGATATCAAAAAAAAGAAAAAATGGAAAAATTGATGTTGGGAAATTATTCAGTAGACTACAAAAGACTTTTTTAGCATCAACATAGTAATCCTAATCTACTGAATAATCAAAAGCACCATTAAAATGATCTTTTCTTGTTTGCCTTGAATTAATCTCCTTAGCAAAAAGTTTGTTAGTTTTTTGTCCTTCATTTTCTAACAGCCATGTAGTTAGTCAAGGAAAATTGGATTTAAGTGGGGGGGGGGGAGCCAAGAAGGGTGAGGAGCCAAGATGGCAGAGTAGAAAGATTCATATACGCTAGCTCCGAACCCACAGCCCATAAAATATATGTAAAAAAGAACTCCCAACAAATTCTGGAGCAGCAGAAGCCACAGAACAGCGGAACAGAGGAGATTTCTGTTTCAGGGATTTAAGTGAGGCAAAGTTGTCAGCCTCACTCCTCCAGAGTCATCCAAGTCCAGTGGCAAGACAAAAGTCAATACAACTGGGGATGACCCAGGATGAAGTGGATGATTTGGCCTTTCTAAATTAAGATCTGTGACATGGCCATTTGATAATATATATTTGAATTCAGTTTCCTTTAATGTTTTAGGAGCAAAGATTTGACCTGAACCAAAATAAAAGAAGGGAATTAACTGTACTAATTTGTTAAACCCTAAACTAAACCCAACCATTCATTATTCTTACTAACTCAAAGTTAAACAAAAACTTTATTTAAAAATAATAATAATAATTCAAGTAGTGAACCAGTTTGAACCTATAATTTTTCTAAAATTAGAACAAAATTTACTAATTCCATACGGAAAGCTCTACAGACATTGTTCAGTCACATATTGGACATGTCTTGAGGGGTACTGAAAAGGAACCAGTGCTTTCAAACATTTTTTCCACCCGGGTGATCTGAAATTCTGGCAACTTAGAAAGTTTTTCCTTTGAGTTTATCTTTCTGGGGTCTATTTTTTAAGGAGATGGGGAGAGTTTCTTCTGATTGGAAATTCCACACCTATAAAACCTGAGAAAATGTAGGTAGGCCAATATCCTTCTACCAGTATCATACTTTTAAATATACTGGCCATAAATACATCAATGCAAGTTGTATTCAAACACTAAGGTGTTAGAACCATGTCAAATCTTTTCCTCCTGATTGGAGGGAACGTCTCATCTATATTATGGAATCTAGATCCAAAAGAATTCAGTTGACTTAAAGGAGTTAGCCAAATCTAACCAAGTGAAAATAGTATACAAAAGTGGGGAAGTTAGGGATACATACCCAAGATAAAATCTGCCTGCTTCACAACTAACTGGTCCCCAGGGCAATATTTGCTTTGTATGTAAAATATTTGTCACCAAAGAAGAGGTTTCAGAACTCTGTCTTCAATCTAGCCTTTTTGATTAGAAATATTAGCATCATTTTTGTTGGCCGGTAGCAAAAGTAGCCATGCAAAGCCTTTTGTTTGTTTTCCAAAAGGATGATACCCACACCGCTTTCCACTCCAGAATTTGTGACTGGCAAATATATGAGAGTGTTTGGCACTCCTCCAAGTCCAGCATTTAAATGCAGCTCAATGCTTCTAAATTCTGAACTTTCCAGACTCCAAAGCATAAGGTTGCTCCATAAGGGATTTCAATCCAGACTAGATGTCCTGAGTACTTCCATCTGCTCTTCGTGTGTGTGTGTGTGCATGCGTGTGCGTGTGTGTGTTCGTCCTTCGTTGCTGAAAAAGACCATGCCATCAGAGAAATGATGACATGACTTGCACTTGACTTTGTTTTGAGTGAGGGAGGGCTGTGCAGGTCACCAGCCTCACTTCTCCAGAGCCATCAGAATCCAGTGACCAGATATTCATCAGGATGACTGGAGATGACTCAGGATGAGGCAATTGGGGTTAAGTGACTTGCCCAAGGTCACATAGCTAGTGAGTGTCAAGTGTCTGAGGTGAGATTTGAACTCAGGTCCTCCTGACTCCTGCACTGGTACTCTATCCACTGAACCACCCAGCTGGCCCCCTGCCCTTTGTTGGGATAAAGAGAGAAGGGGGTAATTCCTGGCAGACTGCTGGTTGGGAAAATGGATTTCAAAATCAAAGACCTCTGAGTTCCAATCCACTTGGTCTCAGGAAGTTCTTGGTGTGATACCACGCTGAACACTGTCCCAATCCAGTCTTGGTTTATTGTTGTGACAACAATCCTAATCCATACCCGGTAGTCCTGAATGGAGGGAGGAAAGGCTTCTGAAAGGCCTCTAGATTCTGAAAGATAAGCCAAGATTATTCCATTTGTATACTGTCTATGTAGTTTATACATGCTAAAGACACCCCAGGGCACAAGGTCACTTAACCCCTTTGCTCCTTTCTTCTGTAAAATGGGAACAGTATCCACCTCCCAGGGTTGTTGTGGGGATGAAATTAGTAAATTCTAAAGCACCATGTAAATGCTAGCTATTATAATTCTTAGCTCATACTGCCCTAAAGTATTCTAGCTGGGCATCTAGGAATGGACAGAGTGCTGGGCCCAGAGTCCGGTCGACCTGAGATTAAATGAAACCTCCTATACTAGCCTGGTGACCCTGGCCAAGTCATTTCACCTCTATTGGATTCTACTTCCTCCACTTTAAAAAGGGAGTAATAATTGCACCTGAGCTGTTGTGAGGATCAAATAAGATAACATTTGTAAAGAACCCAGCGTCCGGGGGGTGCTATGTAAAGGTTGTTATCATTATTTAGTGTTCTTACATGCTAGAGGCATGCCTTACTGACACCACAATCAAATGGAAAGTGATTTAGAAGGTAGCTCAACAGTAAGTTTCTGCTCTTATCCAAAGAAAAGTAAATGGGGAGAAAACAAAGATCCCTCGAAAATTACCCTCAACTCTCCAGTGAAACACCAGGCAAAAAGACGCGGCTCTCTGAATTGAATACAACGCTTGTGAAACTTGCTGACGGCGATGGGAGCCTGACCAAGACAGAGACTCCCTGGTTCCCGTCCAGTTTCTGAGAGAAGCTGTCAGCGTACGGAGTCCAGCAAACCTCAAGGAAAACCCACTTTGTGGACGCCTCAGCGAAGCCACTGCTCCCCGCGGCGCTTTTAGAAGCCAGATTCCAGAACATCTAAACGTCTGAAGGGAAGACACAGAGGGTATGTCCCCGCATTCTGGAAAAATGTCTGAGATGCGGTAGCCGTCTAACGAGAAGCCGAGGCACCGCTGTATAAAAAGGCGTAGTACTGCCTGACGCAACTGCGGGGGAACCCTGCCCTCAGCCCGGTTCTGAGGGCACTGATCCGCAGGGCTCCGGGCCGGAAGCGCACCGCCAGGTGCCCCTAGGGCAGGAGAGCCGTCCTGGGAGGTGGGTGCCTCTCTTCGGCCCAGTACGGAACTCAGCCAGGCTCTTCCCGGCCCTCGGTGGGGTCACCGGACTTTTAGAGCTTGGGGGGCTTGAGAAATCGTCCGGTCCAAACCCCCTCGTGTTCCAAGTAAGGACCCCCTGGCCCCGTTGGTGGCCACAACTTCCCTCCCCAGGGTGGTGGCCCAGGGAAGCGCGAGGCTCCACCTCGCCGGACCCAGGTTTTTCGTTACTGCAAGCCTTGTGGGGCAGGCTGAAACGAGGGGCCTCTGGTGGGAGAAAGGCCAGAAAAGAAGGCCTGAGGGGAACGAGCCTAGGAGAAGGCGAAGGGCCGGGGATCAGCGCCGGAGAAGGGCTTCCCCGGGTCCCGGTCTGCTCCGCAGCTCACAGCTGGCTCCGGTGACGTTGCGGTTTCCTCCTCCCAACCTCCCCCCCCCCACCAGTGGAGCCCCAGCACGGCCGCCCAGCCCCCACCCCCGCCCGCCCCACCCCGCCCCACCCCCCAGCTCGCTCTCCTGGCCGACCCAGTCCCTCCCGCCTGGCCCTAGGCTCAGGCGGCCAGCGCATCCCGGGGGGTGGTGGCGAGGCGCAGACTGAGGAGTTCTGGCGCACATCCATGGAGCAGCGGGGACCGAGGGGCGCCAGGGGAGGCGGGCTCCCCCCACCCGAGGCTCCGGCCGCCATGGCGTGAAAACGGGGCGGCGGGGGCCGGAGAGCCCGGGCCAAGACGAGGAGCCTGCGGAGGACCGGGAGCGGTAAGAGGGATGAGTGGAGAGGGCGCGGGAGCGGAGCGGGAGCGCTCGGAGCGCACCGACTTTTCTGGGGCGAGTTTGGAGTTTGCGCGGCCCCTCCGGGCTGGAGTGGGCCGGGACCGCGGCAGCTCGGTCGGAAAGTCACGGGCCCCGCTAGCTAGCCCCGGCCCCGCAGCCGCCCCCGGCCCGCTGCCGCCCCCGGCCCGGAGCGCAGCGCCCCGGAGCTTCCCAGAGCCCTGCCCCCAAGGAGGCGAGGGAGCGCGGAGTGAAGGCTTCCCGGACAGCGCCGGCTCCCTTCTCCGCTGCTGCCTGCTCCTCAGCTTGCAGCACCAGGGCCGGGCCGGGCCGCCGGGAGAGCCCATGCCGTTAAACTGGTTCTGGGCACGGGCGCCATCGCCCGCAGCCCCTCTCTCCCCATGGGAAGCTTCCTGGGCATTGACCTCTCCCGGCCCTCATTCCTCTCCTCCCCCGCTCCCCTCTTCCTTGACCCCTGGATGTGGTGGAATGGCTGGGGCAGGGGGTGCTCCATGGGGGGCTGCAGCATCGCCTCCGAGGAAAGGCATCCCAGGCTTCCCCCGGTACTGGTTCCCACACCCCTATAGCTTTCCCAATACCTGGGGGACCGGGGGAGGGGGGAGCACTGAGAGACAGGGACCCCACTTCTGCGCCGCCTTACGGCTTGTGCTTCACAGTGGGCTCCGATTCGGGGTTACGTCGTGGGGTGGCCCCGCGCTGACTCACGATGAAGTGATGCCACATGGGCTAGAATCGGAGCAGAAGCTCCTGGGGGTGTGTGTGTGTGTGTGTGTGTGTGTCTGTGTGTGTGTGTGTGTGTGTGTCTGTGTGTGTGTGTGTGTGTGTGTGTGTGTGTGTGGTGTGTGTGTGTGTGTGTATGTGTGTGTGTATGTGTGTGTGTGTGTATGTGTGTGTGTGTGTATGTGTGTGTGTGGTGTGTGTGTGTGTGTCTGTGTGTGTGTGTGTGTGTGTGTGTGGTGTGTCTGCGTGCATTCTTGCCCCCTCCCCCTCTCCTTACCCCCCCCCCCCAGCAGTGGGGGTGCATTTGGAGAGTTCTTTGTGAACTTATTCCAGATTGGTTTCATTTCTGAAAAGAATCTTCAAGTCAGGATTTTGTTTGTTGCTGCTAACACTTTGCCCAGGAAATGCCACATCTCAGTTTTGCTGGAGAGGCAGCTAATAAAGTCTTCATTTCTTTTTCGACTGTGACTGCTCCGAAGCAGCAAGCTGATGTTGCTTTAACTTGGAGAAAGAACTTTCTCACCTAGAGATCACTTCGAAAATTGTATTCAAAATTTAAGTTTATTTTTTAGACTAGGATTTTACTGTGTCAAAAAGTTTTCCGCTTATCTTTAAAATTGGAAGGCTGAATCTATACTTCATATTATAGTAAAATTTATGCTTGTGTGCAGCCACAAGTCTTTGAAAAAAATTAATAATGATCCTGGAGGAAAGATAGTGGATCAGTCTTAAGAGTCATTTGGTCCGTTTGTGCTAGCTTTTAATTTTTTTTTTTAATTTACTCCCATCAATTGAACTTTTAAGGTCACTCCAGTAAAGAGGAGAAGTAAATTAAGGTTGATATGAGTGACTGTCATCAAGTGTCTAGCTGTAGCTGTTTGTTCAGTCAACAAATATTTATTGTTGAATGCCTATGATGCAGAAGGCACTATCCTAGAAGTTTGGGGAGATAACAAAAATGAGTAAGACATATTCCCTTCATGCAAAAAACTCAGAGAGAGTCTAATAGGAAAAGAAACTGAAATAAGGTTGAGTTGAATATATAAGTAAATAGAAACCCCCCCAAAAAGGACCATAAGAAAAGGAAGGTTATTTTAATATTGAATTTTCTTAATTGGTGTTATGACCACAGTATTAGTTACATTAAGTTTGCGGAATGAAAATAGGGAATAGGCCTGCAGTTTTCATTGATCTATGCTGAATTTGCCCAGAAGAAAAAGCTCCTTCTCCTGATGAAAATAGGTACCTTCTCTGCGAGGAGTCTTAGTGATGTAGAGCCCTTTGAGGTTAAGTAACTTGACCAGGGTTACTGTGCCAGTATGTGTCAGAGGTGGCATTCAAAGCAGATCTTCCTGGATTTGAGGCTGCTTATTAACTACTGTGTCATGCTACTTCTCCTTAAATATTAATTTTAACTAAATTAAACCTTTGATTTTCAAAATTAAGGTTGACATTCTTTTTAAAAACCATCGATATTTCCCTCAAAGCACGGTGGAGTTCCCCAAAAAAGATTTTGAAGGAAGTGGAAGCTAAAGGCAGAACATATCAGTATGTTCTCAACAATGAAGAAATGAAAGGCTCTGTTCTTTGTTCTTTCTTTCTCAGAACCTATTTCAGGTTCCTCCTTTTTAGGTTAGGGACTAAGTATAAAGAAAGCACAATGTATTACTAAGTTAGATATTCTGAAAGTCTTTTAGGAATATAAGACTGCCATATAGTCTAGTTGGCCTGACAGTTTATTTGATAAGCATTCCAGGATGAAAGGATTGTTATCCCTGAAGCAATTCTTAAAATACTTTCTTTGATCCCTAATTTTCAGTTAATATTTCAATCTCAGCTATTAAATCATTCATAAAGAAAATAATTAGATAAGAGCTGTATCACAATCATTTAAAAATAACATTGTTAATTTTCAGCATTCCCTTATTCATAATTGTGATACAAAAATCTTTTTAAAAAAACTTAACTCCTACTTGATTTAATAGATTGTTTTATAATGCCCAGTTAAAATCATATTGTATTGCATGAAAATTAATAAATCGCCCTTAGCTCATCATTATGATTTCAACCCAAGAGAAAAAGAGGAAGAGAAAAAAATTTGTGAAATACATGTCAGTGATATCTAACAGTTCTCAAAAGTGAAAAGGAACTTCTAAAATAGTATTTTGTAATTGCAAAATGCAAATAAATATTGGACTCATAGTATCTTGATGCAAATATTTTGTCCCTCTTTCTGCTTTTTTAAAAAAGAGAGAAATGAGCAACAAAAATGTTTCTTCCAATTAACATTATTAAAGCTTTTAAAGATTAAACATTATGAAAGCTATTAAAACTTAAAACTATACTAAGACTTTTGGAACATTCTGTATAAATTTTTCTAATATGGAAAGATTGAGAGACAGACAATATATTATCTAATGTACATAATCTATATATATCCCAGGAATAAAATAGTTATATTTGGTGAGAGCTGATGAATTTTAACATTTTTAAAAACTCAGGGGTCTGGTCTAACTGATTTCAAAGGTGCCTTCCAACTCTATGATTTTTATGACCCTGTTTATCTATGTAACTTCATTCTCGGGAACAAAAGTTTTCATTGGCTGGGCTGTAGAGAGGAGTTGTAGAAACTGGCCAGGCAAAGAAATTGAGATGGAAAGCCTGAAACTGTTGGTGAAGAAGACTGTGACCATGTGCTAACAAATTCTCTTTTCTATATATTCACAGGTATCTAGGCATTTGACATAGGGAAAGAGAAAAAACCTTTAGTGGCTGTATTCTATCATGGCAACTTTCTAGAAATAAACCATATCCAAATGTAGTTGATGAAATGTAAAAGCTATAAAACAAATCATATGATAATGCCTAGGATTTGTGTGATTTGTATTTTTCACAGTTCTTTAACATAGCACAGTTTGTTTCACAATGAGAATAACACTCATGGTGTAAGTTGAGAAGCTGGCAGACTTGCCCAACCAAGATAGCCCAAATAGGGTAAAAATGAAATTAACTAGTAGAGGACACTTGGTTGTGTGATAGGTGCTTTAATTTAGAATCTTGGGGTTTTAAATCTGAAAGGGGTCTTAGAGTTCGTCTAGTCTAATCTCTTCATTTTATTGATTAGCAAATTGAAACCCAGAGAAATTAAGTGACTTGCAAAAGATTGGCTGCAGAGCACTGGGATTAGGACCTAGGTTTCTTGGCTGCTAGTCTAGTACAGCCTCTACACCAAGCTACCTCTTTAGGTATGCTACTGTATCACCATGTCAACATTCAAAATCAAAATGAATGAATTTTTTTTGATTGCTAAGTGTTTACTGTATGGCAGGCACTGTGCTAAACGCTAAAGTTAAAAACAAAAAAAAAACCAGTATTGACCTTAGTCTCAAGGGGCTCACATTCTAGAAGGGAGAGACAACACTTAACAGCACCAAAAGCTGCAAGTTAAATAGAAAGTCTTCGTGGTCCTAAGGGTGCAACAGCAAAGTAGATGGTAATGAATCTTCAGTGTAATTTGCACTAATAAAACCACATCCTTTTTCTGATGTTGAACCATTTGACAGTGCCAAGGGCTTTGATGGTGAGAACTTTATTTCCTTGATCTGCAGGAGCTATGTTGGTGGAGATAGGAATGAGCAGGCCCCTTTGCCACAATGATGCCTGTGGAAGCTTAACTATTTTATTGCTGTGATTAAATGGATAACCCTGTTTGTAATCTCTGATAGTCTATAAATCCCAGCAGCTACAAACTACACTTCATTATTAAGTTGATCACATAGATATCGAGGATATACCCACAATGCAGGAAACTGACTCCTTAGAGAATTCTGAATTGTTTGCCAAGTTACAGTAATGTATTTAATGCTTACTTGTTTTACTTTCCTTAACTATAATAATACCTTTTCTTCCTTGAATGCTGTCAAAACACTGAAAGTAACTCTTTAAGGAAATGTCATACTAAAATAGAAAGGAAAAACTTCTAGAGAAATTTAATTATGTCAAACAGTAATATACAATTATGAAATGTACAGCTAGTGGATAGGATGCCGGGCCCAAAGTCAGGAAAATTCATTGTCCGGAGTTCAAATCTGGCCTCAGACACTTCCTAGCTATGTGACCCTGGGGGAAGTCCACTTAGCCCTGTTTGCCTCAGTTTCCTTATCTGTAAAATGAGCTGGATAAGGAAATGGCAAACCATTCAAGTATTTTTGCCAGGAATAACCTGAATGGGGTCACAAAGAGTAGGACACAACCAAGAAACAGCTTTGATGATATCATATACATATTGACTTTCCAGAAGTTTTTATTTAAATCTCAGTAATGGTTTTTTCCCAAATGCAACTAAGATTCTTTAATTTCTGCTTAACGTACATACGTTATCTTACTCTTATCCATATTAAATATTAAAGACTGAGGGGATAAGAATACAGTAAATTCACTGATATTTTAAAAAAAGCAAACATTCACGTTCTCTGGGGAAAAACAGTTTTTTATTGCCTTCAATTATTTCATTTCTCAAGAATTCCTGAAGCTGGAATTAAGGGAAAATGAAGAGTCTGAATTTAATTCCTATAGCTGATTTATAGAATCCTAGTAGGTTAGAATCACCAGGTACCTCAGACATCATGTAGTATATAACCTGTACCTGAAACATAAATCCCCTTTTTAGTATCCTACAAAGTGATCATCCAGCCTTTTTATGAAGACTTCATTTGAGTGACAGTAAACTGAGTACTTGTCAAAGAATTTTTGGACAGCCCTAATATTGAACTAAAATTTCTCCCATTTTGGTCACCCTTCTCTGATGTGCTCCAGATTACAAAGGTCCCCTCTAAAATATGATACCCAAAATTAGATCCTGCATTCCAGATGTGGGTTAACTAGAAGAACTAGTCTTCCTGATTTCCATCTTAGTTTAGCTACACTACAACTTATCTGCCTACTTCTCCAATGGCCATTCAGTCAAGCATTCTCCAAGTTAATTGAGAAGAAGAATTACCTACTTGATACCATAATGATCCTTTATTCCTTTGTGTTTGTTTGATTAATAAAGAATTGACAGCTATAGAAATCACTCATGGCTATTGGAAATGGGCAATAAAAAAATAAAAAATAGGAAAGACACCAGATTGGTTCATAATATATCCATGAGACATTTTGCTGCTTGAAAATGAATGTACCTAACTTTCCGTCATTACCATCTCCCCCAACATTGCCTGTATAAATACAACATATCAGCAACTTTGTTAACTAAACTTGGTCGAGTTTAGAGTCAGTAGTGATATCTAGGCATATCCCATATGTGTATCAGGTAAAGACTAAAAGATTAGGCACACAAGGAAACCTGAAGCCAGTGAATCATGATAATAATAATAGTTATTATTTTAATAACTAACATTTATGTACATGCTTTAAATGTTGTATAGTACTTTACATATATACTTCAGGCAGGTTCTCATCTTTTCTCTCCTTGATCATTTCACAATAGCCTGCTAAGTGGGCTCCGTGCCCTCCTCTCTCCAATCCATCCTCCCAACCAACGGCTGCCAAATGACTATTTCTACAGCACAGTTCTAACCATGGCACTCCTCTCCTTAGGAAGCTTTGGTGAATCTCTGTTGTCTCTGGGTTAAAGTATAAATTCCTGGGTTTAGCATTTAAAGCCCATCATAATCAGATCCTGGCCTGCCTTTTCCAAATGATTTCACATTATACCCCCTGACATGCTTCACATTCCAGTCAAACAGGCCTAATTGATGTTTTCTGTACCTGACATTCTGTCTTCCACCTCTAAACTTTTGCACAGGCTGCCCTGCCATGACTGGAATGCTTTAAATCCTCAGCCTCATTCTACCTCCTCAGTGCCTGTCTCCTGCCAGGCTAATCTCAAGTCATTTTCTATACAAGATCTCTTCTCATTCCCTGAGTTTGTTAATGCTCTCCCTTCCCCTCGTGACTTTTTTAAAAAATTTACTTATCTTTGTAGCTGTCATTTATTCCCTGTGGAATATAAGCTCATTGATAAGAACAAGGACTCTCCCACACAGTTATCTGGAATAGTCATTTCATTCATTCAATTCATTGAATTAATGGATCTCCTTTGAGCCTTACAACAACACAGTGACATTTCTGTGTATACTGTAAACTGGGAAATGTTCATTATTATTATTAACATATATTCTGCAAGCTCTGAAAATTCAGTCTTTCATTTCCTCGTCCCTCTCTCTATTTCCAGCTTGCAATAGACCAGCTCCGTAGCATTTTTACATTCCTCTTAGGAAGATACCCTACCTCACCATTTTTCCAACTTCACTGATTAATTTACCCTGACCTTCCTTGCTTCCTCCCTTCCCTGCCGTCAGGCTGACTTTCATATTTTGTCTGCTTCTGACGGATACAGGCAAGCACCAGCCTGTTTGTTGTTTAGAATTCATGTTCACTGAAGGCTTCATCAGAAGCATCTGTTAAATCTGCAGTGGAAAGAGGGGCCCAAAGAGCCTCTGGAAGTTACTAAGAAAGAATCTGAATTTGGAAAGAAACAAACAAATGAAAAGCTAATGGTGAGACAGTCTATTTATTATGTCAATATGGCAGTTTGTTCCACCCATAAATTCAGGATGACACTACGAATTTAAACTAGTGCTAATCGTTTCATGGGATTGCCTACCATTTGTTTGGATTCTTTTTAAAAGTTTCTTAAAGTCTTGTTCATGTTGTCATTCTATCAAATTTTTATACACAGTTCTTGAAAGAAAATAATTTTCTTCTACAGAAATAGCATGAAACGGTGGTGATCATAAAATTGACTTAGTGTGCATACCACCTGTTATACTGAGAATGCTTGTAATCATTGGTTGTGATTGTGTCCATTTATAAGGACATATGAAATGACATGTATGCAGTAACCTGCTCCTTATCCCCAAATGTAATATGCACTTTGTGTATGATCTTTGACCACATTGTTTTGAGTGTCAGTATAGTAGAATATGTGTCTCTGCATCAAAAGGCCAGTCGTGTATTTTGCTCTACCTTTAGTCATTTGGAGTCATCAGATATAGGTTTATATATTCTACTTCTGTTTCTTGCTACCAGTGACCTAGGGTGAATCACTGACCCATTCTGGGCTAACATCATGTATAAAATTAAGACGTTAGACTAAATGATATTTAGGGCCCTGTCTAGTTCCAAATCCTAAATTCACTGAGTTGATTATAGCAATAACCCCATAAAGTGTGTTCAAGTTGTTACTTTACTTTATGTTCTTTAAGTAATGATTTCGTTTAAGCTCTTTTTCAAAAATAAACATGCCATTTTATTTTAAAAATGCAAAGTACTTGGTAAAACTCAACTTATAAAGTTTTATTTGTTGAGTAAATCAAAACATTTTAAATATTTTCATATAACTAGCTCAGTAAATTGGATTTTTTGAAGTCTGCAAAACTTAGGCCTCCCAAAAAGTTAAATCTACATGTCCTAGCTCTAAAAATGGAGTTTTAGAGTAGGATGAGGAAGACAAGGATCTGCTACTATATACATGAAATATTCAGGAAAGATATTGGATTTACTACTTGAATTGATAGCTTTCCAGGAAAAATTAATGTATTTGGTTGCAAATCATTTAAGAAAAATGCAATATTACTGTTTCTTGCATGAAGTTTAAAATGTTAGCCCCACTGCAAATTCAGAGCCCTAAAGTCTAATTTAATCTTTGAAACAGTTTTGAAAAGTGAATCAAGTTTAAAAAAAAAATCAGATGTAAGTAAATTCTAATTTACTGATTGGGTATTTTAGTGGCCTTAAATGTTTCAAACTGATTCTTGCCAAGGTTTATGTTTCGTCCAAACAGAATGTGAGCCAGATGTAGAGGTCAGAATGCTGCACAGCTGCAACACAACACCTGTGTCAGAAGTAGTTTGCTTGCCACAGCTCCAGTTACTAGCTTTTTTTTTTTCTCAGATTTGGTTGTTGGTGGTTTTTTGGGGTTTTTTTGGTTATAATTGTTTGAAACCCTTTGTCCAAAATAAAATATAAGTAAGCGATTTGTAGAATTTTTTAAATTGCTTAACTATCAGCCTTCTTTGGAATTTGTGTTTAGATTAACTGTGCTGTTCCAGAACTCCTTTGAAGAGAAATAAGGAAAGGGTCAGACTAGCACAATGAGCATTTTAACCGGTTGTTCCCCATGGCTGGAATGCTTTCCCTCCTCATCTGCTTCCTGACTTCTTTCAAGACCCACCTAAAATCCCACCTTCTCTAAGAAGCCTTTCCTGAATGCCCTTAGTTCTAGTGCCTTCTCTCTGTTGATTACCTCAATTTATCCTTTATATAGCTTGCACATATTTAGTTGTTTGCATATTGTCTCCCCCGTTAGACTGTTAATCCTGGAGAGCAAGGATTGTCTTTTGCCTTTCCCCGTATCCCCAGAATTTAGCAGAGTGTCTGACATATAGTAGGAACTCAACAAATGTTTGTTGACTGACTGACAAAGCACTCTGAGCATTACTTGCAAGTTTTGTACTTTTACAGGGAGAGCAAGAGGGACAGGCAACCTGGGATTTCCTCTTAGTGCAGATTCATGACATGAGAATTTCCTCAGCTTGTGTGAGGAAGGCTGCTGCCTAATCCTGGTTGTAAATAATTTGGAGAACGTTCAGAAGAGAAATAGGAATCAAAGGGCTGAAAATAAGACCTGTGAGGACCTGGGAGTATTGTACTTAAAGAAGAGAAAGCTGAGGGATATTAATTTTAAAGCAGTACAAGAATGCAGAGGGCTCTTTCAAAGAGGATGGTGAACAGCTGTTTTTCATCTCTACAGAAGACAGAGCAAGAGGAAGTAAGCAGTACTGTGAGGGATTTATGTTAGATACAAAGGAGAATTTTCTGAGCATTTTTAATGATTGGAGTGGGTGCCTGAGGGAGAGTGTGGAAATCTCATTTCTCTCTCTGCAATGGCGTAAGTATGGTGTTGTTTGAAGGTGACCTGGAGGAATCAGTCCCTCAACATAGATGGTATTGCAAACAGGTAAGTGAAGAGGAAGTAAGATATCTCTTGGTGAAAATAAAAAAGGAGAGTGTCAAAGCTGGCTGGGAGCTTAACATCAAAAAAACTAAGATCTTGGCAACTGGCCCCATCATTTCCTGCCCAATAGAGGAAGAAGAAATGGAAAGTGTCAGATTTTATGTTCTTGGGCTTAAAGATCACTGCAGAAAGCAACTGGAGCCATGAAATTTTATAAAAAATTTCCTTAGAAGGAAAGCTATGGCAAATTTGTACAGCATACTAAAAAATAGAGATATCACCTTGCTGAATAAGATCCATATAGTCTATGTAGTTTTTCTAATAGCAGTGTATAGCTGTGAGAGTTGGGCTATAAGGAAAGCTAAGGCAGAATTGGCACTTTCAAGTTGTGGTGCTGGAGAAGACTTTTGAGAGTCCCTTGGACAGCGAGGAGGTCAAATCAGTCAATATTTAAAGAAATTAATTTAAGTTCTTCACTGGAAGGCCAGATACCGAATAGAAGCTTAAACACACATAATGAAAAGACAGGACTTATTGGAAAAGATCCTGATATTGAGAAAGACTGAAGGCAAAAGGAAAAGGGGATGGCAGAGGATAAGATGGATAGATGGTATCATGGAAAGTGTGGACAGACTTCAGGAGATAATGGAGCCTAGAAGGGCCTGTCATCCCATGATCCGTGGGGTCACAGAGTCAGATACGACTGAAAAACTGAACAACAATGAAAAAATCTGTATTGTTTACCTTGGATGCCTTCACTCTCAGCATCCTCAGCATAGCAAGTTGGTGTTCAGTGAGAGATGACTGGGAGCCAGAGAGAAGGTGGAAGCTAGGTTACCCGGTGCAAATGGAAGAAGAATGAATGAAATCAAATCTAACAAGCATTTAATAATCGCCTTTTATGTGCTATCCCCTGGGAATCCTAAGCCAATAACAACCATCTCTACCCTCAAGGAGTTTACATTCTGCTGGAGAACACAGCATATGTAAATGAACAAATAAGCCATCATTATTGATGAGGAAGAAAAAGAAAAATCAAGGTTTTTTTATATTTAAAGATTTTAAGAAGTAAGGACCTTCAGTACTGAAAGAGATGTAGATCGGTAAAAATTTGTCAACTTGTCATTTGTAAATCACTGAGCTAGGTGACTTCTCCACATGACTTCCAATGTTCTCTTTGGTTTAGAGTTGTAAAATAGCTTCCTTAAGAGAAAGTAGAGAAGGAAATAGATATTTGGAATCTGAGAGATTTTCTACTCCAGTTTTAACCTTCTGAGAGGATTCAGTTGTCTTCGGAGCCTTTCTGTAAGAGCACATTTCAGTAGCTTAAAGTTCTGACAGGTTTCAATAATATACCTCCTGTCTTTTGCCCAATAGACAATTTTCCTCTGTACTAAACTTGTCTGCCCTTCTCCCATTGGAGAGAGATGATTTCATTAGTCTGGTGAATTCCCAGTGATGAAACTTCCCTACACCAAAACAGATCAGCACCTCCTTCGAAATTTGTTGTCTTTGAGACAGGCCTAGAACGTTCAGAATTTAAGTTAACTTGGCCAAGGTCAAACAGACAAGCATGAACTTTATTGAACTTTAGAAACCCTTAGGTCACTCAGCAGTACCAAACTATGACTATGGGTACTCCATTACATGCAGTAACAGCTATTAGATGGCTGGGCCTGAAGTCTGGAAGGCTACTCCTTCTGAGTTCAAATCTGGCTTCAAACACATGCTTACTTTGTGACCCTGGGTAAGTCACTTAACCCTGTTTGCCTCAGTTTCCTCATTTGTAAAATGAGCTGGAGAAGGAAATAGCATACCACTCCTGTTATCTTTGCCATGGAAACCCCAAATGAGGTCACAAAGAGTTGGATGTGACTGAAAAATGACTGAACAACAAGAGGTTAGATCAGCCATGGCCTCTCATATATGGGTTTATTCATGAGTCACATGATTGTGTCAGGATCTGTGGTATTAAAGGCTGTTCAGAATACTGTGGGACTGAGGGACTTCAGCTGGAGCTTAAAAATTTTTTTTTTTAAAAAGAATTTCCATTTTGCTATCATCCAATTTGTGGTTATCAGTAGCAATAAGGTTTTCCTTAACAAGAATTGGCCTGTATTGTCACCTTCTTCTTGCCATTTAGTAGAATTGTTGATGCTACTAAGTTCCATAACAACAATAGCATGTCATTCCTTTCGATTGAAATTCTTCTTCCTTCAAGGCCCAGCTACAGTGCAATGATCTCTCACTCTTCCCCTCTCTCTTTTCTTTCTCTTACACTCCTTCATGCCTACCCTTTCTCTGACTCTCTCTGGCTCCCTATCTCTCCCTTTCACTGGCTCTCTGTCTCTTCCCCATCACACTCTACTTTATTCCATACTGACATGTACATATCAATGAATCCATCAACAAATGTTTATTAAGCACCTACTATGTACCAAGAGTTAATGAAACAATCTCTATGTTCAAGGAACTTGCATATCATGAATGTACAAATATGTGTATATATGCTTCTATATACATATATATGTAGGATAAATATGAAGAGAATAAAAACAAAATGGTTAAATACAAGGTAGTTTGAGCGAGAGGGTCATGCCTCCTCTTTTAGACTATAATCTTCTTGAAGGCACAGCCTGTGTGTCCAATCCATTTCATATCATTCTCAAACATTATTCCCCCATTGGAATGTTACCTCCTTGAAAAGACTGATTTTTCCTTTTTTTTTTCCAACATGCCCAAAGCTCAACATTGTGCCTAGAACACATAGAAAATTACTAATAAATGTTTATTGATGACATACTGTTTAACCTAATGTTCTATACTAAGGAGTATCTCTGCCTTGTGTGTGGAATACATGGGTTCTGAGAAAGAGGGAGATTTCTTCCACCTGGAATAAGTAAAAAAGTGCTTCTTGGTCAGGTGAGAGTGGAGCCAGGTCTTAAAGTGTGGATCAGATTTGGAGGCTGTCTGATAGGTTGGGAGGAGGGGGAGAGTAGAGCATTCCAGGTAAAAGCAAAGGCATGAGCAGAAACATGATAGCTGGGTAAAGATGGGAAAAGTGAGGTATTCACTGCTGTAGGAATGTAGTGTGTTATTTCCCTTTCTTCTCTCTGTTACTCAGCCAAACTGGTGTTCTCTCTGTTCCTCACATATAACACTCCATCTCCCGTGTCAGTGTCTTTGCACTGACCATCCCCATGGCCAGTATGCATTCCATTCTCACCTCTGGCTCATATATTCACTTTCCTCCTTTATGTGTCACCTACACATGAACCTCTCCTGATTCCCCCCACACTTGTCCATTTGTTTCAGTAGTGTCTTGACTCTTTGTAACCCCATTTTCTTGGCAAAAATACTGGAGTACTTCGCCATTTCCTTTTCCAGTTCATTTTACAGATGAGGAAACTGAGACAAAAAGGGCTAAATGACTTGCCCAGGGTCACACAGCTAGTAAGTGTCTAAGGCTAGATTTGAACTCATGAAGATGAGACTCCTTGACTCCAGGGACACTCTGTCCAGTGCACCACCTAACTACGTTTTTTTAATTATCTCATTTTTTTTTGCTTTATATTTGGGGGTGGTGGTGTATGTGTGTGTTTACATACTTTTTGTCCCCCTAGATAGACTATAAATACTTTGAAAGTAGGTATTGTTTTTATTTTTTTGTATTTTATTCCCAAGACTTAGTACAGTCCCTGACACTTAGTAAGTGCCTAATAAATATTTGTTGCTTGATTGAATGCAAGATTCTTGTAGTAAAATAGTTAGAAAATAAGACTATAATTCAGAGCTATGCCCACAGATTTATTAAATTATGGCTATTCTTTGACCTAGCAATATCTTTACTAGACCTGTACTCCTAGCAAAGAAAGAGGAAAAGGGTCAATATCTATAAAATTATCTTAAGAACTGGATACTAAGGGGGTGCCCCTCAGTTGGGAAGTGGCCGAACAAATCATAGTACACGAATGTAAAGGAATTATGTTATAAGAAATGATAAATGGGATGTTTTCAGAGAAACTTGGTAAGACCTGTGTGACGTGAGGAGAACCAGGAGAATAATTCTACAATGCTAACAAGATTGTACACAACCTGAAAAGACTGAAGAATTCTGGTCAGCACAGTGACCAGTCAGAATTCCAGGATAAGGCATACGACCCATCTCTCAGAGAGAGTTATTGACTCAGGATGAATCAATGAGAAAAAAAAAAAATTGGGGGTAAGGGGAGCTTGGACAATGAAGGAATTTTTTTGGCTTGACTAAGTATATTTCAGGCATGGGAACCTGCAGCCTGGAGGCCACATGTGGCCCTCTAGGTCACTGTGAAATTTAGGTTCAGTCAAAGGACTGCACTTGGGTTTTTAATGAGGAAAAATAAATGAGAAAAAAAAAAAAAGAAGAAAATGCCAGAAGAAGAAAGTAGATACCAGACTTCTCCAGGCCAAGAAGATGAGATGTTTTCCTTGATGGTACAATGAAAAGAGCTTTGGTGGTAGAGTTAGAGGCTCTGGGTTCAGATTTCACCTCTGAAACTCCGTGACTTTGAGCAAGTCATTTAGCCTCCCTAGGTCCCAGTTTTCTCACCTTAAAATGAAGTTTTGGCTTAAATGGCTTCTGAGGTCATTTCCAGCTTTAGATCTGTCGTTCCATGACCCCTCCCTGTACTGAGGAGCCACTGAAGTTCTTCACATCTTCAAAGATGTCTTGGTTGGGAAAATAAAATTACTAGAGGAAGCCAGGTGTGGTGCTGTACCCCTATAATCCCTGCTTCTAGGGGAGGTTGAAATTACTGGTTCTTTTTGAGCTTTTGAAATTCTCAGCTGTGGTAGGGTTAAAGCTGATAGAGTGGACGATGAGCTCCGGGATACTAGGCTGACTAAGGCGGGGTGAACTGGCCCAGCTTTTAAACAGCATAGGTCACAGTTTCCATGTGGAGCAATAGTGGGATTAGGCAGTACTTCTAGCCTGGGCAAGATAGGGAGACTCAGTCTCAAAAAAAAAAAAAAATTATAAGGGAAAATGTCATAAGAAAGAAATCTATAATCAGAACCATCCTGTACTCTTTCACTCTTGAGTTTTCCACTGAGCTGACGCAGTAGAACAATAACAATGCCTGGCATTTATATAATCCCTTCAGTTTTGCACCATTTTGATCCTTACAAGAGCCAGTGAGACAGATGTTGTTATTGTTGTGATTTTACAGATGAGGCCACCAGAACTGAGGTCGGTTGTTAAGTGACTTTTCCAGGATTTTTCCAGGAGAATAAGACATGACCAGCATACTCTTACAGTAAAAGAAGACTGTCTTGGGCTGAGAAATTCCAGGAAATGTGCTTTTGAGGACTGCCACTCCATTTCTTTGTTCTTTAAATTAATGTCACTTCCACTGATTCCTCCCATCCCAGCAGAGTGTTCCCTTGTAATAAATAAGTGTTGTCAAATAAAACCAGTCAACACTTTGGCATTTCTACAGATGTATACTTCATTCCATGCCTAGTGACTTCCTGCTGAGAGGCAGAATGCATGCTTCCCCATATAGCTTCCAAAATAATAATTCTACCATTCCTGCTCCTAGTGTGTTCTCCAGGATTCCCTGCTGACTCCTTTGGCTTTTGATTGCTGCTATGAATTCCTCTTTGTACCTTTAATTTGATTCTTGCATGAACTTGAGACTGAATCAACACATCTAGTTATTCTTTCAGAACCACTTTTCTTTCCTTAGAAGAGTTATTTCTCTTCGGCTATAATCAGCCCCATCCTGTGTCTAGTAGATAGAAGTTTAGCATGATGCTGGGAAAAAGAGTGTTGAATTTGAAATAGGAAGAAATAAGCTCAAATGCCACCCACCATGTGACCTTGGGTCAGTTCTCTGGACCTTCTTAGTTTGCTTATTTGAAAAATGAGAGGTTTGAACTCGAAATAGATGACCCTTTATCTCTGACTCTGTAGTACTGTGAGCATCTCTAATACTCCTGCTTCCCTAGTTCTTCCTCATCCCACCCCAACCCCAACATATGGGAGTCAGAGGGAAGTGGGAAGGTAATTTTTTCCCCTACTCCCACTAACAAGTTTGACCTCTTAAGAATTTTTTTGTAATTTTTTAAATTTTATTTTTTATTAAATAAAAAATGAGAAAAAAAACTGCTATGTACATAGCAGGCCATAAGAGAGGATTCAATGAAAACAAATTTCCATTTCAAGAAAACCTATATAATAAATGGGCAGTTAGGTGGTGAAGTGGATAGAACACCAGTGCAGGAGTCAGAAGGACCCGAGTTCAAATCTCACCTCAGACACTTGACACTCACTAGCTGTGTGACCTTGGGCAAGTCACTTAACCCCAATGGCCTCATCCTGGGTCATCTCCAGTCATCCTGATGAATATCTGGTCTCTGGATTCAGATGGCTTTGGAGGAGAAAGTGACGCTGGTGATCTTGCACAGTCCTCCCTCACTCAAAACAAAGTCAAGTGCAAATCATGTCATCATTTCTCTGATGGCATGGTCTTCTTCAGCAACGAAGGATGAGCACATATAATAAATACATTGTTTTCAAAGCTGCCCAGCTTTCTTTTGCTTCCTTGTTCTTTTAGGAATATTTTGATCTCCTCAACCTGATCAGGGTATGGAAAATTTCCTTTCCCTAATTTGTCCAAGACAAAACTAGATTTTTTTCTAAAATATCTTTTACTCAGAAACCAAGGAAGCCTAGAGAGAAACAAAGAAATTAATTTTACTGTATAAATTCCTGAACTAAAAGTCTACCTATAGGTTAGTTTATCCTGTTCATTATCTGGGTTAAGAGACTGTCAAAAACTGGACCAAAATATTAAGACTTCTAGCCTGAGGTACCAATGGCAAGTTTAATAGGAGTCTCATTAACTCCTAGAATCTGTCTTTTTAATCTTTCTCCTCTGGACTCAGCCTGAGCTAGACTAATTCTCTACTGAAAAGCAAAGTCAAGAGAGATCCTTCGCTGCTGTGCCTCCTCCCCCTTCCCTGGACACAATATTGAAGTATATTACTGAAATATACTTATGCTACTTTCCTTTTATGTTCACAATTCTTAATTTTAAAGCAGATGTTTATATTTACCACTAAAAAAAACCCCACCATATTCTTAATGACTTCCCACCTATCTCCCCTTTGAAGGTCTCTGCCACCTCACCAGTAGAAAAATGGCTTAACAGCCCTGCCATTATAACGAAAATAATTATAGAATGTTATAAAGTGAAAAGTGTCATTTGTGAACCCTCATTTCAAAGGCTAGCACCAGCAGATTATCACACTTCTGTGGCTTTCTCCATAGGTCAGTGTTTTATTTTAAGGAAGATGTTTTATAGAGTGCTGTGTGTATTTATTTATTATTATATTTATATGTCCATATATGAATATGTCTGTAGCTTATATGAACTGATGCTGAGTGAAGTGACCAGAACCAGGAGAACATTGTATGCAGTAACAGCTACATTGTGTAATGACTAGCTTTGGTAGAACTATCTCTTCTTAGCAATGCAAGGATCTAAGGCAACTCCCAAAGACTCATGATGGAAAATGCTGTCCACATCTAGAGAAAAAAGCAATGGAGTTTGAATGCAGGTCAAAACATATTTTTGCGCTCTCTCTCGCTCTCTCTCTCTCTTTTTGTTGCGACTTTCTTATGATTTCTCCCACTGGTGGTTATTTTCATGACATATTATGCATTGTCTTGGGATGGGGGAGGGAAGAGATGAGGAGATTTAGATCTCATAATCTTATGGAAGTGAATGTTGAAAACTAAAAATAAATTTTAAAAATGCATTAAAAATAAATGTCTATACATATGTATGTATATACATGTATTATATATGGACACATATAGTGTTACTGCCATAATTTATGAATGTATATGTGTGCTTTTTTTAAGCAAAAGTGGTGCCAAATGTTAGTGTCAGGCCTGAAGTCAGGAAGATTTATCTTCCTGAATTCAGATGCTTGCTAGCTGTGTGACCTCAGGCAAGACACTTAACCCTGCTTGCCTCAGTTTCCTCATCTATGAAATGGAGAGGAAAATAGCAAACCTCTCCTGTATCTTTGCCAAGAAAACTCCACATGGGATCATGAAGAGTCAGACATGACTGAAAAATGATTGAATAACAACTACATATAGATAGAGAAGAATGGAAGTCTTTTCTCTAAGAGACTAGTATTGTCTTTTAAATTTTACCTATTTTCTTGCTTTTAAAAAAAGTTTTTCAAAGCTTTTATATTTTTAATTAGTCGTTTTTAAACATACTACCTTGTACCAATCAAGGTAGAGCAGAGAAGCCCAATACATATGTCCTTTGAAATCAGTATTGGTCGTTAGGATTAATCTAAATTTAGCTGCTTTTTTTGTATTGTGTTCATTTACATTATTATAGCCACTGTGAGTGTGATTCCTTCTTCTCGGTTCTCTTAATTCTTTTTTCTTCATTCTATATTCAGCATTCTATAAGTTATAGACATATTTATATGTATATATAAATATATCTATACACATGACAGTCTATAAAGCATCTTCCTTAAAATAAAACACTGACCTATGGAGAAAACAGTTGAAGTCTGACAATCTGCTGGTGCTAGCCTTTGAAATGAGGGTTCACAAACTATACCTTTTACTTTATAACATTCTATAATGAAGAAAGACATAGTAGTCCAGGAATAAGGTGATAAATGCTTTTTACACTTTGCCGTGTGGATAGAAAGGGCTATATATGAGAGGTGTTGTGGGTAGAAATGACAGCACTTGGCATACAGATATTTCCATACTTCTCTGAATTCATCTGACAAAATAATATTTTCTTTAATTCATATACTATAATCCACTCAGTGGTTCCCCAGTTGATGAATACCTACTTTGTTTCCAGATTTTTGCTACCATGAAAAATGTTGCTATAAATACCGTAGCACATATGAGATCTTTCTGTCTGTGATTGACCTCCTTGTAATGAATGTCCAGTAGGGGGTCTCTGGGTCAAAGGGTATGAATAGTTTAATAAATTTTCTTGTATAATTACAAATTGTTGTCCAGAATGGTCATACCAGTCCATAGCATTTAGATGGTTTTGGACATCAAATGTGAAAGGTCTAATATACAACTATTTAGTGATGCAGAATTGGAGATCAAGAAAAAAGCTGGAGATAGATAGATAGATGGATGGATGGATGGATGGATGGATGGATGGATGGATAGATGAATAGATAGTAAGGATATATATCTGGAATTATCAACACAAGATGTTAATTAGATCATAAAGAGAGAATATGTAAATATAGAAGAGGACCTTGGGTAAAATACAGTTTCAGTTAGGGTATACCAATGATCAGTAAGTCAGTCAACAAGCATTTATTAAGTGTTAACTATATGGTAGACAGTATGTTAAATACAAAGAAAGAAAAAAAAGAATTCAAAGAAAAGCAAAAATATATTCACTGTTCTCAAGAAACTCATATTATAACGTGGGACTCAATATGCAAACAAGTATGTACACTCAAGATACATACGGAGTAGATGGAAGGAAAGGCACTAGCCCTGACTTGGGGCAGGGAGAGAAGAGGGGAAGAGGAAGACTGGGAAGGATCTGCAGAAAGTAGGAGTTGAGTTGAGTTTTGAAGGGGATGAGAGAAGCCAAGAGGTGGAGAGAGAGGTAGAGGGAGAACATTCTAAGCATGGAATACAGCCGTCGAAAAGGCTCTCAGGAGTAAGAGGTAAAGCAGCCTATATGGGAGAAACCTCAGGGATACAGATATTTCTAGATTGTAAAGTATGTAGATGGAAGTCAAATCTAAGAAGACTGGAAAGATAGGAAAGAGCCAAGCTATGCAGAGTTTTAAATGCCACAGAGGATTTTATATTTTATCTTGGAGGTAATAAGGAGTCACTAGAGTTTGTTGGGGTGGATGGGTAAGAGGGTGACATGGTCAGATTGAGCTTTAGCAAGCTGAGTAGAGATTGTATTGGAGTGGAGAGAGAGAGACTTGAGGCAGGGAGACCAATGAGAAAGACATTACAACAGGCCGGGAATAAATGTTTTGTACCAGAAGTGTGGCTTTGTGGATAGAAAGAAAGAGCTACATATGAGAGGTATTGTGCTAATGATAGCACTTGGCAACAGATTGAGTTTGGGGACTGAGTGTAAAAAATGAAGCAGTGATAACACTGAGGTTGTGAGTCTGGGTGACTGGGAACGTGGTGAGGACCTTGACAGTAATAGGAAAGTTTGGAAGAGGGCAGGGTTAGGAAATAATAAGTGCTCTTTATGGATATGAGATACCTATGGAATGTAGGGATACCTATAGTTTGAGTCCAAAAAGAAGTTGGTCATTTAAGACTGGAGCTCAAGAGACAGGGTAAAGATGGATATAGAGACCTGGGAATTATCTGCATAGGGATGATTATTCATCAAAATCATATGGAAAGAGAAGAATATGTGGGACAGATCCCTCAGGGATACTCACAGTTAGTGGATGTCACCTGGATGAAGAATTGCCAATGAAGATTAATACAGAAACCAAAAGAGAATTTAGAAGGCTTTCGTATTCTTCAGGAGCCATCTACATGAGTGTATAGAAAGGCAGCATCATATAATGTATAAAAGACTTTAGCTCAAAAGGGCCAAGGTCTCACACTGCATCCTGTCATCCTGAGGAATATCTGGCCACTGGCCACAGATGGCTCTGGAGGAGAACATGAGACTGGTGACCTTGTACAGCCCTTCCTCACTCAAATCAAAGTCAGCCGCAAGTCATGTCATCATCTCCCTGAGAATGAAGGACAGGCACACAAAAGACCAGTCTTAGAGTCAGAGAGATCTGAATTCAAGTCCCACTTATGATACTGGTGTATGATTCTGTGTTTGTTGCTTAATCACTGTAGGCAATGCACTAGGCAACTCTGCGTTGCAGAGACAGCGCCAGCCTACGTTAGTAGATAGTTTCCTTATTGGGAATGTTCTGTGCCACTGAAATCAGAGGATCAGTGCCTGTCTGTCTCTGTAAGTGTATATATGTATGCATGCATGCATGTATGTGTATATATATACACATAGATACATATATGTAATGTGTGTTTATGCATGTATGTGGTGGTGGCCGTGGTTGCTGTTCCGTTGTTTTCAGTTGTATCCAACTCTTCATGATCCCATTTGCAGTTTTCTTGGCAGAGATACTGAAATAGTTTGCTATTTCCTTCTCCAGCTCATTTTACAGATTAAGAAACTGAGGCAAACAAGGTTAAGTGACCAGTCATTTTCAGTTATGTCAGACTCTTTATGACCCCATTTAGGGTTTTCTTCATTGAGAAACCATTCCAGTGAATGCCTTGTCATTTCCTTCTCCAGCTTATTTTACAGATGAGGAATCTGAGACAAATAGGATTAAATGACTTGCCCAGGGGCATACAGCTAGTAAGTGCCTGAGATCAAATTTGAACTTAGGAAGGTTAGTCTTCCTGACTCCAGGTACATCATTCTATCCACTGTGCCACCTAGCTGCAAGTAAAAGATATGAACTAGGAACCACCAGAGAAAGTAAGAGGGTTAGGTGATGTGGCATATTTAAGTTCATAGTTTCCAGATATTAACAACCATGAAGGGCCTGGAATCAGGAAGACTCACCTTGTCTCTGTATGTATGTGTATATATGTACATTTATGTGTGTATATGTGTATATATGTATGTATGTGTGTGTTTGTATGTATGCTCACAGTGACTCCATGAGGTAGATCGCTTAACGATTATCAGTACCTGTTTGAGGAGAAGTAAATTGAGGCTTAGAGTTATTAGTTAACTGACTTACCGAGAGTTACACAACTTGAAGGTGGTAGCAGCAGAAGACCAACTCAGGCTTTCTGATTCTAAAGCAGGTGCTCTTCCCACCTCACCAAACAATTGCCTCTGCCAGGAATAGTTCCCCCTTTCATCTCTACCTGTAGAAATCCTGTCTATTTATAAAGGCCCATCTGAAACACCTCCTCTTTCATGAAGTCTTTATTAATGGATATAATTTCTCCTATCTCTACACTCTCATAATTCTTTATATCCCTCTTGTCTACCGTATACTTAGAGGGCTAGTGTAGTGTGCTGGCAAGTGTCATTGGACTTGGAGTCAAGACTTGGATTCTCCTGTCCAAGCTCTGTCATTTGGCAGTGATGTGATCTTGGGCAGAGCACAACCTCTCTGGACCTGTTTCCTCATCTGTACAATGGAGATAAAGATACTTGTGCTATATAACTCATAGGTTTGTTGTGAAAATCAAAAGAGAATGTATAAAGAAATGCATAGATAAGCAAACAGTGCTTTCTATATCTTAAAATAATAAATAACTATAATTGTTATTCCTTTGGGTCAAAAAATATATTATACTCATCTTTGATTTATTGCAGTATTTACTATAGTGTGATACATGTGGGTGGTCAGGAAATATTTCTTAAATTCAATTGAGAATTTTAGTGTTGACCTACCATAGACTTTCCAGAGAGTTTTATCAATGTCACCATGATTCATGAGACTGCAGAAAGATCTATGATTATCAGGGTATAGACCTGTCCCCACCAAAGCAGATCCCATTTTGAAACATAAATGCGTTGACTGTTGAGTAGGGCTCGAGGAGGATAAGTGACTTGCCCAATATCACTTAGCTAGTGTCAGAAAAAGTTTGGAACCCAAGTATTACTGACAGTAACAAAAACTATTGTTGTTAAGAACTACTATCTCTGTTTAATATAAAATTTCAATAAAGGAGAATTAGAATAAGGTTTAGGAATCAATCCAAACACCAACATAGAAGTGAGGTTATGATGGTTTAGGTATCAGGGAGAGCATGTTTAACAGTGGTTAAACGAAAGCATCAGCTGAAGTTTGAGCTAAAGTGTAGGTACTGGTAAGTAAAAGAAATTCCATGAGAATGTTCTTGAGCCACAGTTCCCAGAAATGTGACTTATCTGTGTACAGCAAGAAACAACGGGATGTGGTTGATGTTCAGTTATCAAAGACAGAGTATTCCCTCCTCCCTCTTTTTCACTTTAAGCAAGAATTCAAAGGCTGTAAGGTCAAAAAGACTGAAATACAACTGGCACCAGGCCCTGCAAGTACTGGCTAAAGCCACAAACCAAAGCGTGGTCTTGTGTGGGTACTATTTAGAACAGACTGATTTACTGAGCCCTTCATTTTGAAATGGACAGCACTTGTATGTAACAGGAGTTATGTTTGTATGAGTGCATGCGTGGGGGAAAAGAGGTTATTTGTGGATAAAGCAAGTAATGTATTTTGCTACAAGTGTTTGTTCTTTCCGTGTGTATTTCCTGTGTCTATAGGAAGTGAGAATAAGCCCATGATTTGTGTTCTGGGCCATTAGGCTTATATGGAATCCCACAAGAAAATCATTGCTTTGAGTCCTGGGACCTTTAGCTTTACTATTTCCTTATTTCTTTTATCTTATTATTGTGATCTGTGGATATTTAAGGGTTTGCATTTTTACATACTGTTTTAATGTAAAGATAGTATCTTATAGCTGTTAAAGACAAAATAGACCAGCCAATAAGGTGACCTTTCAGCTTAAGCAAAATTCTTCTCCCACTTTATCCTCAGCTTAATTTGATAGCAAAAAGTTAGGATACTGTGAGGTCTCTACAGAGTGCTAAAAAAAGTGGAAAAAGGTAGCCTTAGAATAATGTCTAAAGTTCTTAATGCTGTGAGTCCAGCATTTCCTGAAACATGGTGTAAGTTTGGACATAAGCACTCTTGGCTAAATTACCATATTGGTCCCGATATAGGCCCACATTTTATGGATATGCACACATACATACTGATTTATATAAAACTAGAATTTTTATTTTATTAATTATTATATTTATATTAATATTTATTTATTTCAGTTTGTAGTACATATCAGACTTGGTGGATCAGAGGATCCTTATCCCAACTCTCATTCATACAGATGAGTTGGTCCCCCAGAACAAGACTGTCTACATCCCCATGTCCAGGCTAAAGAGCACCACTGAGGAACAGCAGGGTTTTTTCTAAACTTTGTCAGCTTGCTTCTGCATTCTAGTGTGTCCTCAGTATCAGCTGCTAGGCTGTGTAGAGCATTGGATAGAAAACAGAACCTGCTCTCCATTCCTGAAATCGGCAAGACCTGAGTTCAAATCCTTCCTCAGAACTGACTAGCTGTATAATCCTTGGCAAGTAATTTCACCTCTCTGTACCTCAAATTCTTCATCTATAAAATGGGAATAATAGTTCGTACTTCACAGGGTTGTGGTGAGGGTTAAATGAGATAACATCGGTAAAGCCCTTTTGAAACCTTAAAGCTTAATATGAATGCTAAGCTGTTATTATCAATGAGCATTTACAATGGGATTTTCACTGAGAAAGTACATCAAGAACAGAAGGACAAATATTTTCCTGCCAACACCCTGTGCACATGCTTCCTCATACCACCTCAGTTCTTGAGAAAATAGACTCTAATTTAAAGCAATTGCTTCACAGTATATACCCTCATCAGATTAACTCTGAATGTAGTATGGGAGATTGACAAGTCACTCACTCCCTCTTGGCTGTTTTGCCAAGTCACTTAGGTCTCTTGGGGCTTTCTTCTTCCCCAGGCTCATTTGCCCACAGATTCTGTCAGGACCCTTGTCACCTTACCTTTAGAGGCTTACTTTTCACAAGGTCACAAGATTGTAGCCTATTCTGTTCCTTCTCCAGTACTCTTATACATAAGATAAGACACAAAAGGTACAGAAGCAAAAGTAGGGCCATGTTGATATGGCTTCATGTTGACCCAGATGGGGATAGCAGGCCACTGATGTTAGCTCTTTCTCCACTTATGGCTTATAGCACTTGTGGTTTATAGCAATCTTTGCTACCTCATGGAAATGAATCCAGGACAGAGAAAAAGGGAGAGGTTTGCTTTGGCCAGTTACTGTCTTTTGAATGCACTCCCAACTGTGGCTCTGCAGCTAATTGACAGTCTGTTTCTTCATCAAATAGTTAGCAGATCATAAACAGTGATACCTGTGGGTGCTTTGTAATGGAGAGCTGGGCTCCTTCATTTAGTGCTCTCCAACACTGGCAGAGGCAGAAACATACATGATCCCAGAATTGAGCCCTAGTTGGCCAGTCCCCCATTTTATAAATTCGACAAACATTTATCAAGATCATTACTATGTAGTAGATGCTAGTAATATAAAAATGTTTCAAATTCTATAGTTCTGTGATTCTCTGAAAATGAGTATAGTTCATCAAGGACCAAAAACTGTTATACAAGGCAAATTGTACAAAGGAGCCATCCAAATTGCTGGCAGAACATTTCAGGAAGGGCAGTTAACTCAGGTGAAAATCAAGAAAGGTTTTATGAAGGACATCCTGAGGGAGGACTTCAGTAGGGGAAAGTGTAGAGACTGCCTTTTGTGAACACAAGAAGACAGAAAAGTCCAAAATGGCACCAGTTAGAATGATTATACTAAAGCATCTTGTGCTTGAAGAGAAGTTGTGTAACATAAAAGTAGAAAAGTTGATTGGAGGCAAATTGTGGAGAGCCTCCAATGCCAGGCTGAGGAGGCCTTAATGCCACAGGTAGCTCAGCAAAACCCTTGATTGCCCCCCCCTCCCACCCCACCCTGGCACCTCCAACAATGGTAGCAAAAGCAATAACCATAGCTTCTCTAGTAACTGCATTGCAGTGGGCATTGAGGAAGCCTGTACTAGAGTCCTTACTTGCTGTTGATATAAAAGAGGCAGATCCCTCCTGCTTGGATGAGCCCTCCTGTGAAGGTCTGCATCTCTGGCCTAGAGGGATATTGCTGCAAATCCCTTGAACTCCATCACTTCCCTCTCTATTTGAGAGGGTGGAGAAGATTTCTTCCCATTAATATTCATCCTTGCTTCTTGAGGAGGACCGATGACATCGCGAGGGCAACATCTTGACTTATGTATGAGTGAATTGGATTTAAGTGAGGCAGAGCTTCCCAAAGTCATCAGCCTCATTCTCTCCTCCAGGGTCATTAAAGTCTAGTGGCATAATTTTTTTTTTAGAGGTGAGTCTTAGGAGAAAATCTAGACTTCTCTTCCTCAAAGAGTTTGTGCCTTATCCTCAGCCTATCAGTTTGGAAATTACTGACCTTCAGGCTCACTGAGGTAACTGTGAAAAATGGACAGTAATGATGGGATATAGACATGATGGATCCCATGGAATAGTGGAAATTTCAAACTGCACAACTTGCACAGGTAGCTGCTCTAGGTGAGGTATAGAATAAATCAGTGGCCGGCATGTGTTAGCCTGTTGCTCATAGTCTCAGAAAGCCTGATGAAATTCTCAGGTTCAAGAATTCTCTCCCCAAATAGAGAGGAGTCAGTCATGCAGAGTATTTGTTTTTAGGTTGTACAAGCATTTTTCTTTCAAATAGCTCTCATTTGAAAGGGGCTAGAGTTGCCTATATCATATCGTTCCTGGTTGTTTCATTTTGTTTTGTTTTTAATCCACTGTCCAGGAAGAGAAAAACAGACATTATGGGGAAATACTGGGGTATAAGGGGAAAAGAATCCCTTCATTTCATTTGTTTGCCTAGCGTGAGAAAGTATACAGAGAAAATAAAGACTAGACTAAAAAGAGGAAGAAGGATGTTTTCAGAATTGCAAAATGTCAGAAAGGACGTTAAGGATAATCTGCTCCAATGCCTTCATTTTATTGATGAGACAACTGAGGTCCAAGAGGTCAAGGGACTTACCAATCATGGGGAATGCAGGGGTTGGGGCAGCAGAGAAAGTAGTGTTGTTTGGTGGATAGTGAGTCCATGAAATTCACTTTCCCAAGATGTAATTGATAAAGGTTAAACATATAAATAAGATAATATGAACTTTTGATGAGTTAATATAAAGCAGTTCCAGAAAGAACTGGTAGGTATGATTGCTGAACCCCTATTAGTGATATTTGTAAGATCATAGAAAAATGGAAGAGGCACCACAAGATTGAAGAAGAGAAAATTATATCCTAATTTTCAAAAACATACCGATACGATCTGTTTCTACATGTAATCCAATGCATATATATGTGAATTTCATACAGTTTTAAAGGATATATGTATGTGTCTCTATGTATATATATAGGCATACTTTAAATTTTTTCTCAGAAATATTCCATTTCCTGGGTGTTGTTGACTAAGAATCTATAAATATTTGTTTTGTATTATGTAGCATTTGAATAAGGATAAAGGAAAAGCTATTAATTTCAAGTGATTTATGTTTGCCAACAATTTAGATTCATCTTTGTTATTTTTAGGAACTTGAATAGCGTAGGAGGTTTTGAATAAACAATAGACTGTGCATATCCTTAAAATAAGTTTCTTTGACTGATAGAAGCCATTCAAGAAATAGGTATAAACAGTTGTATTTAGTCCTATTTTTTGCCCATTTCTGACTTTGTCTGGACTTGATTTGCTCTCACACTGAATAATCCTTATTTTTATGTGAACAGTAAGAGATGCTGGGCAAGAAGAGGAATGCATCTGTTTTATTTTTTTATTTTAATTTATTTTCATTCTTATTAGTAATTTGACTTACTTCAACTGCTATATAAGGCAAAACTTTTAAGCTGGAAACCAGTACGGTGAAAATGCTACCTCTTGCGTTAGGCCTTCCCTCATAATTCATGTTGGTAGCAACATTTTCCTTTTCTGACCTGGATTAAACAAACATGTATTATTATGCATTTTAGTGAGGGCAGAAACTAGGGAGATGGCTTCCAGCTTTGAATCTCCAGCACTGATTTCTCTTCTCTCCTCCCACTTTTAGAAACATTTCATAGATTTAGAGCTGAAATCATCATCTGGCACAACTCCCTCATTTGAAAAAAATGTATTTGTAGCTTGTATTTTCACATTTTTTCCTCCCCCCATCGTCATTTTCCCTCCCCTAGCATAACATTTTTTATAACATTTTTTTTCCATAATTAAGAGGAAGAAGAGAAAATTAATTTGCAGAACATCAATACATTGAAAAAATTTGAAAATAGATGCACTCTTCCATACCCAGGTCCCATCTCCTAATCTATGGAAAGGAATAGGGGAAAGTGTCTTTTAATATCTCTGTTCTTTGCAATTTCACAACATCCATTTTCAATTTTATTATGTCAGACCCCTCATTTTATAAATTGAGGAATCTGAGGACTAGGGAAATGAAGTGACTTGCCCAAGATTACAAAGGTATTACGTGGCAAAGCTGGAATTTTAACCCACATCCTCACATTCCAAATACAGTGCTTTTGTCCCTGAGCTAGAATATCTTCTCTAGTTGGAAGTCCCCCTGGCATCTCAAATTTAACATGGATAAAACAGAGCTTATTATCTTTTCCCCTTAACTCAGCTCCTTATTATTTGTTTCTCTCAGTGATACCACCTAGTCTCCCATGCTTAAAAACTTGACTTCTTTTTCTCTTCCTCTCTCTCATATCCCATCAGTCACCAAGTTCTGTGAATGCTACCTCAGCAATTTCTCTCAAATCCACTCCCTTTTCTCTAGTTAATTGTCCAAAATTACCATAATATTTAGTATTATCAATGTAGCCTCAATCTCTCAGTTGTTGGACAGGATTATTTCACTACATATAATACATATCATTTAACCCTACTTTAATGCTTTATAATCTGCAGTAGAATTCTGTAATGTTTTGGAGTTATCGCTTTTGGCATAGTGACTAGAATTCTAGGCTTGAAGTCCAAAAGACCTGGATTCAAATCCTCTGTCTTGTACTTATGAGTTATATGAGTCTAAGCAAATTTCCTAACTTCTGCATAATTTCAGGCACCGCTTAAGATTTCACTTCATTATGAATAGGTCAGAGAGTGACCTCAGTAGGAGATGAAATCATAATTCTTTGACTATTCAAGGTCAGCTTTATGAATATCAAATCTTCTACCATTCTTCATCCCCATTCCAAATTAGACTTTCCTTCTTGGCATCTCACATAACTCCTTTTTATTCTGCTCTTTGTGACAGAGTACATTTGATTTCTTCTCTTCCCCACCCACATCTTCAGGAACAGTTTTATTTTTTCAAAAGGATTAAAAGCTATTTCTGTATGAATTAAAAAAGAGAGAAAGGAGAACCATCTTTCTAGCAAGTCCACCATGAAGTCATGTTGTAAATGGTTTCCTTCAGGTTCTAGCAAGAACATAGCACACATAGGTAAGATTCAAGCAGCCTGTTTCCTTGGGTATTTCAAAACTTGCTTGGGATCAGGTACTAGAAATATGTCATTGGTTTCTGTTCTGTTTCATCCCTCCTGGACTTAAAAGACTCAGATTTTCCCATCAGCTAGCATCAGAGAGTGGTTGGTATCAGTGGCAATGCCACAAATGGTGTTGGGGTCTTGTGGTCATATGGATGTAGCCTCAGTCTTCCCAGCTCTTACCCTGGGTGTTCTTGATGACATTATGGCTTTATATCTCTCTTAAGTCAGACTGATTAAAACATAGCTGTAAAGCTCTTCATCCTCTCCCTCAAAGCTTTATCCCCACCCCAACCCCAGGACTGTGTGGTCAAGATTTTCTGGATTACTGTTGAAGTCTGCATCATAATAAATCCCTGAGCTATCAAAGGAGAATCTTGTCACAGCAACCATTGATGCCTGTAGAAATGGATTCCCTAGCCTCTTGGAGAGTGTTCTCTTCTCATGAGTGGATAGTAGTAAAACTATCATCATGGCAGCAAAGAATCCTGCCTTATACTTGCAGTCACTATCCTCAGTGGTGTAACAGTCAAAAGTCCCCAGAAATGCCTTTTTTCTCCTTGACATACTAGTAAGTGACCTGAGGCAAATCTCCAGTGAAACCTCCATGGTCTTCTCACTGGTATTCAGTGGTATTCCAGCAGCAGTCTACTGGATTCTACTCACCCAGGGATGCTAGCTTAGCTGCCTTACAGAAATGCTGTCCCTCCAGGGAATCAGAGGCATCGGAAGCCCAGCAAGAGCTACAATTATTAATACCTTTGACAGGGGTGACATAAGCCATGTTTTACAGTGAGTCTCATGAATGCTACACCTTCTGGTTTCTTTCCAGATGACATGTAGCCCAGAATCTTCTCTCTGAATTTGTCCTTGTTCGTGTACCAAAGTGGTTCATGGCCAGTCTATACATGTTCTTGTCCATTATGGAGTCCACATCATGTAGTTTGATCATCCTTGGGTTCTCTTTCCATAGGGATCTCCTCCAGTTCTCTTCATGCTCCATTCCAGGATTTCCATAGCTTCTAATGAGCATCCTCTAGAATAGAAAGATAATGAGGGCCCCCAGTGGGAAGTGCCAGACAGAGGGCAGTCTTTAAGAGACAAAACTCCATTATTGACCACAGTAGAAGAAAAAGAGAAAAGTTTAAGTATAGTGTACTTGTGTATGTGTTATATCTCCCCTACTATATTATTAACTTCACAAAGATAGTGATCATGTCTTAATTATCTTTGTACTCTAGCATGATGGTTTTCACATAATAGGTGCTCATTGCATGGTTGCTGAATGAGTAAGTAATTGAAAGATTCTAGGTTGTAGATATACAATAGAGAGATTGCTAAATAAACCAGCTGTTACTGTAGTGGGAGGAAGGAAAGGAGAGAGGTAGGGGGGTAAGAGACAGAGAGACAGAGACAGAGACAGAGAGAGAGAGAGAGAGAATGAGAATGAATGAATGGGCATTATCTTATTTTGGAAATTGTACCCATTTACTTTGTGTAGCCCCAGAGAAATGAATATTTCAAGTCTTATCCTTGAATTTTGAGGACTTTCCTTACCCTTGTCAGTTTTTATGGCATAGGAAGTAATGATCCCATTCTTGGGGTGTCAGCACCTGGCCACTAAGCCCTGATTTGCCTGGTAAGTTGGTTTACAACTCTATTTTGATCATACTGACTTGGGTTGGAGAGTGAATTTAAGATAAAATTTCCTTATTCTTGCAGGTTAAACTGATAAACACTATTATTTTGTACAAAGTTGCTTTATAGAATGACTGAATAAAGAGTCAGAAGGAACTTTAGAGGTCAATGACTATCATCCCATACCCAAGACAGAATCCTCTCTATTGTAAACTATACCCAACAACCCAACTGATCATCTGATCTGCTAGAAGCCCGCAGATGCAGGGAACCCACCACCTCTACTTTTCCACTTTTTACTATCTTGTACTTACTAGAATTTGTCAATTTTGTAAATTCCTCCCAGTAGAATATGAGCTACTTGAGACTTTGCCTTTGTATTCCCAGCGTATAACACTGTAGTTGGTGCCTGTAAGCACTTAATAAATGCTTGTTGAATTGAAATGAATCATAAACACTGCAGGGCCATGTATATACTGTTTGTTGAAGAAGTAATTGTTGAATATAAGTTAACTGAATGGTTGTAAGGATGTGGCCTGATATAAAACAATTTATAAAAGCTTGTGTATTCTTTTTCATAGCATAAGATGTTCACATATTTAGAGTTAGAAGCACCCTTAAAGGTCATCCAGTCAACAAGTGTCAAACACATGGCTTGAAACACTCCTGAGTGCTTCCTGAACCAGATTAAAGTGTAATTAGGAAATATTTAACAAAAAAAATAAAAATACAATAAAATATAGATAGCACTGCATTGTGAAACTGTCAACTTGTGACCCACAGAGATCCTTATGTATGGGTGCCCATTTCTATTTGTAATTGATGTCATTGACCCCTTTGTTCTCATCTTTTCATCAAGGAGCCAATCTAGTAACTCCAGTAAATATTTATTAAGTGCCTACTATATGCCAGACACTATGCTAGGCATTGAGTATGCAAATAGTAAAAATAAAGACAGTCCCTGCCTTCAAGGAGATTACAGTCTAATAGGGGGAGACAACACACAAGAGGAGGCAGGAAAGGGAGAGGGTATTGATATCAGTATAGGGGCATCTTGTTCCATGGAAGTGAAACCAGGCAAAGCAGCAGATACAAAGTGAAGGATACCAACTATACATATGTAGACCAGTCCATACATTGTGATTTATATATAGGTGGGAAGGTAGGCTTGATGGCTGTACAGCTTCTTACTGGGGGTTAGCTTCAGATTCCTTTACCCTGGTCCATGATAAACAAGTTGATGCCAAAAATCAGAAGTTTTTGCCAGTAACAGAACACCTGAAACACTAATTTTCATGAATTTGAGTTCTCACTGCATCTGGAGTTCCCATACTGCTGGTTTATTCCAAATCCAGAATTTCTGGGTCCTTATCTGTGAACTGACCCTACATGCACAATCTAGCCAACATTCTAGAGGCCATCTCTTCCTCTTTTATTATCTCAGGAATATCAAGAATGTACAAGACAGAAACATTTGGGTGAGACAAAGCTGAGAAAGCTATCCACATTGTTAAGGCATCTTAACAACCAGATGGAACACACTGTATAATATCAGACTTAGATCAAAACAGAACTAACCAGCTAGCTAAGTCTAATACTTCCTTCTTCCCTTCAACAGATTGATAATGACCCCTCAGAACAGATAAATTGACTACTGTGGAGAAGAGTCATTCAACCCACTTATGCCTCTGTCCTGCTAGATTATTTGTTTTGTGATTTTATACAGAAGGGTTCTTCAGTTCTGTTTTATCGTTGAAGAAAGCACATTAACCACCTGAATTTGTTTCTAAAGCAAAAGCTTTAAAGCGTGATAAAAAGACTATTGACCCCCTGACATTAACTACTTTTAGAATACAAATAAGGCCTTCCTTCTTGGCCTCACTGTAGTTTCCATTTGCTAGAGATGTGCCTCATTTTAAATAGTAGGTACTCTTTCCGTAGAATATAAGTTCCTTGAAGGCAGAGAGATGGTTTGGTTTTGTTTCCCCCGAGGCCAGCACAATGCCTGGTACTTAGCTATCCATAAATCTGATAGGTAATAAAACTGGCAGTTTTCAAAGGAAGAAATACAGGCCATTTGAAACAGCACTACAAACAGACATGAAGGTGACTGAAGTAGGTGCTATGGAATGCTTAGAGCTTGGTTAGTCATCAAAGACACCAAGGTCATTCACTGACTGCATCCTGGGCCATGGCAGTTCATTCTGACTTTTGTCATAGCACTTAGCTTCTGGGACTCGGGATGAGAGAGTGAAGCTGGCAACTTTGCACTTAAAACCAATTCATCACAAAGCAAGACATCACCTGCGATGTCATCGGTCCTCTTTGAAAAGGAAGGACCAACAATAGGTACTTAATAAATACAGTTGAATTGAATTGGAAAGAAAATGGGTACATGGGTCAGTAGTAGCTGATGTCATCTCAGTCCCTATCTTGGGGGGGGGAGTGGTAATGATGGAGGCTGGTATCTTTTTTCATTCTTTTGAAACCATCCTCTTTAGGATATCTTGAAAATCAAGCCAAATGCCTTCATAATTATATAGTCAGCATAGATTGCTACTGTATACCGCTGGGTAGGTATGGTTAATTTCCCAAATTCATCTTAAGTGCCATTTCCTTCTCCTCATACTTCTATATGGCACTGAAATATTAGAATTCAAATTTAATATAGTTCCTTTGTCATTCAGAATGAAACTCAATTGCTCTAGAGATATTGGCAAAGTTCCTATCTGTAGTTTCATCTATAAATGCTTATAATGTGTGTCAAAGGTCTTTGTATACAGATTTCTTAGGTCAAGAAAGAATCATTTAACATTGTGTGTTTTTGTCCATAGTAGCCTTTATTGGGATTTGATCTTTAATTGTCCTAAACAACCTTTGTGAAATTTTCCTCTTCACCCTTAAAAAAGCTATAAACTGCACATAAGAAGTACTTATTGTGATTGAAAAGTTGTTTTCTCACATGTTAATGTTCATTCAGATTTGTGTGGCAATTTAAGGTTCACAGAAAGCATTCCTTGGAACAGTCCTATAAGGTAGGCAATACCAGTATTATTCTTCTCATTTTATAGATGGTATGCTGAGACTTTGAAAAGAACTTGCCTACGTTCACTCAGAGTATCTGAGCCAGGATTTGACCCCATATCTCTTGGGCCATCTCCAGTTACCCTGACTTTTGTAATGCCACTGGACTTCATTGACCCTGGTAGAGAGAAGAGGCTGATGACTTTGCTCCACTCTGCCTCATTTACATCCAATTCACGCACCAGTCAAGACATCATCTTGTGATGTCATTTGTCCTCTTTGATAATGAAGGACGAACAACAATAGCTGTGACCTCATGTCTCTTGTCCAGCCAGGGTAGCATCCAATCTTCAGCAATGAACCCTAGGGATCTTATAATACAGGGAGTATTATTTTATTAAAAATTAAGTGTCACTTCTATGAAAGATATTCATTTGCTCTGGATATGTTAAAACATACAAAAACAGGATCAGATTATTTTACTATAGGTTTATTTTATTCCAAAACCATAAGAATAAAGGTCATTGAGATTTATTTGAAAATTCTGGGAAAAAAAAATGTTTTCCCAGAACCATCATTTGGTTACACATTTGAGAAAGATTGCAGCAGAGGAATAAGAGTAGCTTGGACTTTTTTGAACATCTGCATTTGATTTGTACTAACTTGTTCTGGAAATAATGAGGTAGTAAGAAGGTGTGACTGATTGGTGATTAGCTAGTAGTGGCCTTGGGAAGCAAATAAACTCAGGAAATACTCTTTTATATTCTGTCTCATCTGTCTGGGGAAGAAAATAGCAGAACTTCTTTCAAAGGTCATATGGATTTCCTTTGCTGGGAGCAGGCAGAGAGCTTTGTGCGGTGGACAGGGCAGTGCACTGGGCATCTGGAGACGTGTTTTAGTTGCAGGTGTACAGCTAATTAACTTTATGACTCTGAGTGAGTCCCTTCACCTTTCGGGACTCTAATTTCTCATTTATAAACAAGGGCTTTAGATTATCTCCAAGTTCTCTGCCAACTGTAAAATTCCCCAAATCTAATTTAATTTTTTTTCTCAAACTTCTTTTTTTCCTGATTAATGCATAATCAGGGTGGATTCCTCTTAATTTGGGAATTTAATTTAGGAACTCTCTTCTGAGTATCTTCTCAAAATGTCTTCTGCTCTTACATTTTTATGATTCTGTGATGTATTTCACTTTGAAGTGCCCACCAAATTTAGAGGATGTTTGCACTAATATAAGTTTTTCTTTCTAAAAATGACCACTGAGCATTTGGAAAAACATAGTACAGTTATCCCTCCCACATTGCAGGGGTTAGGGATGTGGCGCCCCTGAAATCTGGAAAATTTGCATAAAAATTTTTGACCCTCCCATTGTACCAGAAAAGAAGTTTAAATTTTTCTTTTTTTTAATGGTGTTCTTACAATACCTTATTGTAAAATTTGGGTTAAGTGTTTGCTCATAGGCTTTGTGTCATCTGCTGGCCATTGTGTATTGTCTGCTCCTTCTGTACGAAACTTCCCCAAAATTCCCATTTTATTTCTTGTGCTGACAATATATTGAAATTATGATGGGGAAAGTCAGCCTGTGTAAGGGATAACTGGATTTGAAACATCATGTATTTACTGTTTCTTAGTTCCTTCACATCCTTTTAGTATATTCCTTCCATGTGCTTGCTTTATGTGAATGTGACTGAGACAGATTGCAGAGTATATATGGTTTAAAAACAAATACGGTCTAATAGAAGGCATACCGGCAGAGGATTGACTATACTTGGGTTCTAGTCTTGGCTCTCCAACTGTTTGACCTTGGGAATGTATCATGCTAATTTGTTTGTGCTTTGTTCATAAAATGGAGTTGAATGGAGATGTCTGTACCTCTCTACTTCACAGAATTAGTACAAGGATAAAATATGGTCAGAATCTTAAAGAAGAAAAACTCGTAACTCAAATACTGTATTATTAGTGTTGTTTTTATTGGAACAGGGCTTGCCGGTCTGCCTTTTAATGTCCTCTTATAACCCATTTATAATTCAGTGCCCCTATGAGTCTGTGATCCCCTTGATGTAGTCAGATTGCAACCAATCCCTGCCTTCTTCTCATACTGTGATGTGATCTCTTTTCAGTCCTCCATAGAACCAAGTACTTATTTCTCTGGTTTATGTCTCAACTAATGGAATCATGGTACAGTGGAAAGAACCTTGGATTTGGAGTTGGAGAGCATGGTTTCTAATTCTGTCTCTGCCACTTACTATTTGTACTACCTCAAACAAATCACTTAACTGCTCCATGACTCAGTTTCCTCATTTGTAAAATAAAAAAGTTGGACTTAGATAAAGTCCCTTCTAGCTCCAAACCTGTGATCCTATGACATTATTCATGTCCCACTTAAATAATTATGAATTCTTTCAACTTGTTATGCAATCATTTTTCATATCACTTAAGCACGAGTAAGTCCTGTGCAATGAATATGTTACACAGCATGCACCCAAGGAAATAACTATTTGGATAAAGCTCCTTGGGAGCGGGGGCCTTCTTTTTTCTTTTTAGCCCCCATGTACAGGCAGGTACTGGCACAGAGTATTTAATTAATGCCTATTGATTGACAAAATATATCAGCATTATCTTGTAGGTCAGAAGAGCATAAAATTTAGTTGACCATATTTCTTTAGTAGTTCAACAGGTCTGGCATTTTGTCTTTCCAGCTATTTCTTCATGAATGTAAATTTCCTTTTTGAATATCAGCTGATCCTCTGAGAACTGACGTCTTCCATTGCCAATCCATTCATCAAGTCTTTCTTACTTTGTAGGACTTGGCAGAACTTGTTCTATATAGCCCTGGAGAACACAGGGACATTGCCACATGAAATTTAGTCAATAGCGTATAGCATTAGTGGAGAAGATGACTTTATTGGGGGGAGGGAGGTTCCAGACCTCTGATTTCTTTAGCTTAGGGGGCTCCTGGTGAGGAAACTCCTTTTTACCATTGCAGATCAGCAACTGCTCCCCAGTGTATGGTCTTAGAGAGTTACCTAGGCCACTGAGGGGTTAAGCGCCTGGCCCAGGGTCACTGGGCTTAGTAATATGTGTCAGAGGCTAAACATGACTCTAGATCTTCCCAACTTCAAGGATAACTTTCTATCCAATATACAATTGAATGCAAACCATTTTAAACAATTGTTATCCTTTGTGCTGTGTTGTAATGACAGAGGAAAAGAGATGTAAGCCCATATGATACTAAAGAATCAAGAGAATTATCATTGCATCTTTTGAGGAACTGGAAGAAAGAATTTTTTTGATAAAACATGTCTAAGAAAGATTATTGAGCCCACAGACTTTAGGAGAGTTGGATTATGGAAAAAAAAAAATCTATCACAGTTACATTAACAGACTTTACAGCCTTCCATGATAGAGGGCCCAGAAGTGGGGAACCTGTGATCTCAATGCCACATGTGGCCCTCTAGGTCCTCAAGTGTGGTCCTTTGACTGAATCCAGACTTCACAAAACAAATCAAAGGGCCACACTTGATGACCTAGAGGGCCACATGTGGCCTCAAGGTCTTAGGTTTTCCATCCCTCATCACTATGGGCCATAATTTTACCATTCTGAAAAGGTCTGTCTTTGAACATTGGGTCAAAATGCCACAGCCCAGAAAGATTTAACAATTTGACAGATGCCTTACTGTTGAGTATCTCTTTTCAATGATCAGTGGCCTAATCTCTGTTTGTAAGGAAATGACCCCTGACACTCCACAACATAGGAAGAAATACCTGCTCTGCATGGTGCTAGTGTGTCTAGATGTAGCTTTAATATTATTTATTTCTCTACAGTAAAGGGAAAGACTTGGGAGAGTATAGACCCATTAGATTTGAGCAGCTTATTGTCTCATCTCACTCTGACTGTTCTTTTGGGGACGGGAGTAGTGCTCAGTGGGAAGCAGAAGGAAGAAGTGCCCAAGTTCTAAACAGGAACTTTAGGAGTAATATGATTTGGTTGAGGAGAGGGACAGAAATTAGAGGATGATGGAATGCTCTATAAATCATGCAGACCAAATTGTTCTGTGGCTAGAATTCAGTAAAGTGTGAATCAAAAGTCTGTACTCTGAAAAATGCATCTGTATTTGTTTTGGTTTAGGTGGAAGAATGTTTACGTTTTCTATGAAGTATTTTTTAGGATTTAGATTTTAGTAAGAGAACAGGAGTTCTTTCTTTGGTGTGTTGGTCAAAGTTTCTTGTGGAAAACTCCAAATAATTCCTCAGCTAAACTAAGAAGGGATAACAGTTTATTTCCTAATGTAGGAAAAGCTAGTTCCCATTCAACTTATGGTTTAAAAAGTACTTCCCCACCTCCAAAAAACCCTAAGATGTAGGTAAAGAAGTATTGTGAGGAAACTGAAGTTCAGTGATTTGAATTCATTTGTCTAGAGTCACGTAGGGTAGTAATTGATAGAGCCAGGAAACAAATTCTTGGCTTTTTACTCCATATCCAATGGTACTCTTACCATTTTGTCTCTAGGATCAGCAAACTGAAGTTAGATGTGGTAGTAATATTGACCCTTCCATCTCTAGAGTCCAGGGAGAGCTAATGGAACTGTGGACGTGGACAAAGTAGAAGTAGTGACATAGAGCAAAAGCGACAGGGACAGACCTAGGATGAGCTCCCTGACCCAGTGGATCATGACACAGGTAACTCTTCTACCCTAGCCAGATGAAATAATAATCAGGAAACTGGTCCAGCTCATCATAATTATGTCCAAAACAACAGTTGTCAGGTTTTAGAGAAAGCTTTCAAATTATGAGAATCAGCAGTTCTCATGGGACAAAATGCATTTACATTATGGGTAATTGGAAACACTCTTGGCAGAGCTGTTCAAACTCCAGTGTGACTTAGTTAAGGTTAATATCAGTGATTTCACAGTTTTAAGGATACTATGTAGGAAAAGAGTTTTTAATCTGAGGTCTGTAAACTAATTTTTTAAAAAATATTTTGATAATTATATTTCCATGTAATTAGTTTCCTTTGTATTCTTATGAATTTTATTTTGTTCATTTAAAAATTTTATAAGAAGGGGCCCAAGAACTTCACCAGACTACCAAAGGGATCCATAACACAAAGTAGGTGAAGAAACTAATCTAGGGACATACCCATTGAATCCCACAGTGTTTCTGTATGAAAGATACGGAAGGATCATAGGACTTCAACGGCTCTCCAAGGCTATCTAGTCAGTCCTATCCTAACCTCTTATTTATAAAAAAAGGAAACTGAGTCCCAGGAAGACTACGTGCACTGCCCAAAGATGAAGGAAATAAAAGTCATTTCCCTTTGTTACCAAATTTTCATGGACCATGCAGTGTTTAAATTAGGGAATTCACTTTCTTTCGGGTTCCCTCTTCCCCAAATACTCACCACTGCTCCAGATGTTGAACTATTACAATTTTTTTTAATTAGTTCCATCTTGGGGTGGGGGAGGGGAGAAATGGGGAGAAAATCTGGAATTCAAAACCTTGTGGAAATGAATGTTGAAAACTAAAAATAAATAAATCTTTAAAAGAAAATTTCTTTCTTAAAAAAAAAATTAATTCCAGGAGCTACAGTAGAGAACAGAAGAACCCTGCTTTTCATTTCAAGTCCATAGGTGTCAGCTGAACCAGGACAGCAGGCAGCACAAACGTACACTGACACCCCTTCTCCTTCTTGCTCTTCATTTGTCTTTTCCTGTTTTTTCTTCTTTTGTCTTGTTCGTTACTTTTCACCTTCACCTTCTTCCACTTCTTTGTTCCTTTTTACACATGTGAATTCACTCTGGGCATCGCAGGCCTAAGAAGGCCACAGACTAGATAGATTTAGGTCTGAGAGTTTTCAGGACTTCATTTCATTATTCATATCTGTGCATGTGCTTTCTTTTATCATTAGCACCATTTTCTGGTGAAAATGATCATACAGATAACTAGACATAACTAGATGCAGCTAAATCTTTTTATTTCTGAAGACCGTAACCTTTTTCTCCACTCTCACCCCCCATCCCACTAGACGTAGCATGAAGTACTGTTTCTTTTGGCTTATGATTTTGGGATAGCCAGCCATGCTGAAGCTTTGGGTACTAGAGACAGTAGAGGTTGCACCCAGGATTTAAATTCTATGATGTGGAGTTATCTCAAATTTTGCTCATTGAGTGAATCAGAAATGTTTTTTAAAAAAAGTAATGCCAATGATTTTTATTTTCTTTTTATCTCCAATATTCAAAAGTGTAGCAAAATATTATGTATTTGTAGTGCATAATTTATACACACATATAATTTAGCAGAATTTAATCTAGCATCCTTGTATGATTCTAATTGCTTTGATCTTAGAAATAAACCAAAAGGAAGATGTGTATTAGGCTACAGTGTATATTTAATTCTTAGTGTTCTTTCTGATTATGGAAAGCATTTTTCCTTGCTGCATCAGCCTCTCTTTTGTAATAATTGAAAACTACTGTTCATTATTTACACAAAGTTGTCTCTCTGGTCTGCTTTCTATAACCTTTCCCCTCTTAGGAATTTTAGGAATTCTCTGACTTTTCCTCTGGGGAGATTTCATGCCTGTTTTATCCCAGATGTGGGACATAGTAGTATGAGATTTTTTTTTTTTTAATGTTACTACATTGGAACTGACTCTCTTTTAACCTATAAGTAAATCTATCATTAGAAGGAGTTTTTAGAATATCAAATAGTTAATAACACATATGGGTTGGTTTAAATTTTCACTTGATTAAATTGCACTCAAACTCTATGCACAAAATGTGTAAATAGACAGCACTGTAAAGCAATAAGGAAAAAATGCTTATGTATTCTGTGGTCAGTGTTTTAATATGTGTGTGTTGGGGGGGGCAACCCTATCTCTACTTTTAGATATCTATCCTTTTCAAAGATCTGTAAGTAATGACAATTACTTTAGGGCAAAACTATAGCATTTCAAATCCCTTGTTGCACAGATGCTATTGTCTGTGACTGGGAAAAATGTTGAGAGATGTTGACCCCCTTTTGGTTAATAAATATTTGCTAATTGCCTTCTATGTGTCAGGCACTTTGCTAAGCACTAGGGATGCAAAAAGATGCAGAAGACAGTCCCTGCCCTAAAGGAGTTTATAATCTAAAGGCAGAGATAATATGCAAACAAATACATACAAAGAAAGCTATACACAAGGTAAATAGGAAATGATTAGCAGGGAGGCACCAGAATTTAGAGGGGTTGGAGAAGGATTCCAGTAAAAGGCAGGATTTTTGTTGGGACTTAAATAAAGCCAGAGAGGATGTTTGGTTGGTGCCAAGGAGAAAGAGGTGACAGGCATGGGGAAACAGCCAGAGAGAATACTCAGAATGGAGAGATAGAGCATCTTGTTCATGGAACAGCCAGGAAGTCAGGGTTACTAGATCAAAAAGTACATGTCAGGAAGCAAGATGTAAGAAGACTAGAGAGTCTGGTCCTGCTGCTGCTTCACATTAGTCATAACATTTTTGCCTGTTTAAATTCTTAAAGATTTATTAGTTCAAACACTTAGTGTGGGAAAAAAAAGTGAATTTGATGAAGGGTCATTTTAAAGAAATATTTCCCACTTTTTCTTCTTAGCCATTCATATTCCCATCAAAGTACATGAGGTTTTATTGTAGGAAAAAAATTAACATTATGTGAGGACTAATTTTGATAGACTAAGCAATGCAATGATCTAAGACAATTCCAAAAGATTCATAGTAGAAAATGCTATCCACATTCAAAGAAAGAACTATGGAGTCTGAATGCAGATCAGAGCATACTATTTTCTTTTTTGTTGTTTATGTTTTTTGTTTCTCATGGGCTTTTTCCTGTTGTTCTGATTCTTCTTTCACAACATGACTAATGTGGAAATATGTTTAATATGATTGTACATGTATAGTCTATATCAGATTGCATGTCATCTTGGGGAGGGGGAAAAAGGAGGAAGGGGGAAATTTAGAACTCAAAATCTTATAAAAGTAAATATTTTTTTAAAAGGAAAAAGAACCTTTCTGCGTGAGAAATTATTAAAGGGAAAAAAGGATTACCTTTTCTCTTATTGCATTGTTGTTTTCCTGGTTATAGATTGTGATGCTTTGAGTGAAAATGCCTTCTAGTTAGTGTGTTTACTTGACTCTAGTTTTTAAAAACAGTATTCATTAGTGTAAAGGTAACCACACTGACATCCCTAGAATGACCTGCTGGCACAGGTTCTTGGATCTGCTTTTCTAAAAGGAAAGCAACTTTTGAGGGGGTCAAGAATCTTTTTAAATTGCATTCAAAACAGAGAAAATAAAAGCAGAGAAATAAAGACCAATAGGTGGGGCTTCTAATTGTCTGACCATAAGCAATACATATGTCACAGATCAACAGACAGATCCAACTGTCTGACCATACATACATACGTAGTTATCAGAGAGAGAAGCACCAGCATGTGCGTTTTCAAAGCCAGGGGGCTCCTTAACAGTTACCCAGGGTCTCATCGGGCACAGAAACCTTCTTCCAAAGAGTAACCCCTAAAGCAGAACCTCACCTCAGTGTATATATACACTTTTCAGAGCCAGGAGGCATCACAACCCTTGTGCTTCAGTGCCTAATTAACAAAAGGTGTGAAAGCCTTCAAGCAAGCAAACCTCCCTTAAGCAAACTTTCCCTTTAAACAAGTTCCTCCCCTAATGGGTTCCATGTGAGGCTTATTAATGGACAGGGAAGATCTTTAACTCCCATTAACATAAATCCCTTAATATTACAATTAGCCATCAGTAAACTTCCTAAAATATTCTTTACTTCTAATATGAGTTTTTATAAATATTAGAGAAATCTATATTCTCAAAATTTTCTCTTTAAGACTCATGACCAATAAGTACCACTTTAAAAAGTATATAAAACCCTATCTTCCATATGTTTCCTACCAAGCCAGGCTGATTTATCTTTTTTTTCCTCCTTCAGGACATTTCAAAGATGGTTTGGCTGCCTTTGCGACTTGGAGATCTGATGCCATAATGAGGACTCACACACGGGGGGCTCCCAGTGTGTTTTTCATACATCTGTGCTATTTTGTGGCAGCCTACATCACTGATGAGAACCCTGAAGTCATGATTCCTTTCATCAATGCCAACTATGACAGCCACCCAATGCTGTACTTTTCCAAAGGGGAAGTGGAGGAGCTGCAGCGGAGGGCAGCCAGTACACATCGGCACATTGCCGCACGGTTGACTGAAGCAGTGCAGACTATGCTGTCTAGTCCTCTGGAGTATCTTCCTCCTTGGGATCCCAAGGATTACAGTGCAAGGTGGAATGAAATCTATGGCAACAACCTGGGTGCCTTGGCAATGTTCTGTGTGCTGTATCCCGAGAACATCGAAGCCCAAAATATGGCCAAGGACTACATGGAGAGGATGGCTGCTCAGCCTAGTTGGTAGATTTTTGTCCTTTTTTTGTTCTTTTTGTCTAAATGCTGATACTTGCAAAGGAATGAATGACTTTGAGCTCTAGTGAAAACACCATAAACTGGATTGTCTCATAGCTTTTGCCTGCCATCAAAGCTGGTACCTAACATTGGTAACCCTAGTTTGAAAATTGCACCCTGGCCCTAGTGTGTTTCACTCTAATGTAATAAATAACATTTAATAATGCCTTCTGATTCCACTTATCCCCCACCAGAGCTCCCCAAATGAATATCTACTTCAGTCACTGCTAGTTGCAAGCCTTTCCTGCCATGTGAGTTCATCAGTATTCCTTGAACTATTAACAAGTTTGAGTCAATTTGACATTTTAGAAGTTTTTCTTATCATTACTTTTATGATTAAAATTAAAATTTTTGGGTACAATCTAACCAAGTAGAACTGTATGGCATAATAATAATAGTTAACATTTATGCAGAGGTTTAAGGTTTACAAAGCACCATATGTATATGATCTCATTTGATTTTCACAACAACTCTGTAAAATAGGTGCTACTATTACTCTTATTTTATAGCTAAGGAAACTGAGGTTGAGAGAGAATGAAGTGACATGCCCAGAGTCATGCAACTAGTAAGTGTCTCAGACTGGATTTCAAATCACATCTTCTTTATTCCAAATCCAGCCCTCTATCTGCCCCTCACCTCAGTGACTCTAAAGAGGGTTGACTTGTTGAGAGGAAGACCCCACTCCCATTTCTAATACATATTTGCTATATGATCCTAGGTTAGTCACTTAGCCTTCCTGACAGACAAGACACACAGACAGAGCATTTATTAAGCACTTACTATGTGTCACAGGCACTATACTAAGCATTATATATACAAATAGAAGCAAGTAAGATAGTCCTTGCCCTCAGTGAGTTTCAATTTTAATAGAAGACAACACATCAAGAGGTGTTGGGAAGGGTACCTCTGCGTGGAGAAGAGACTGCAGAAGCTGCCCAGAGGCCCAGTTTCCCATAAAATAAGGCAAAAAGACTCATCTGTCAGAGGCAGGAGTGCCAGGGGAGGAGGCCAAGTTTCCTGTGGAGTAGACAAAGTCTGAGAGTAGGGTCATGATGAAGGGACTGCAGGAAGCGTTGGTCCTGGCAAGAGACCAGGCAAGTGGCTTTCTTTATCAGAGACTCAGGCAGCACTTACTGTAAGTTACAGATGAAATAGCCATCTGCAGTGTGAAAGGAGTTTCCACACTGCTGTTACCAAGAAAACCATAGTAGGAAGGAAGGAAGGAAGGAAAGGAAGAGGGGGGAGGAAAAGAAAGGAAAGAAAGAAGGAAGGAAAGAAAAAGGAAGAAAGAAAGAAAAGGGAAAGAAAAATAAGGGAAGAAAATGGAAATACAAGAAGGAAGGACCATGTAGGAGCAACATGGACAAAAATTTTCAGAATTGAATATATAAATATTGTAATATTTAACTAGAATACTGTCCCTTTTCTGCTAATTTTAGGATAGCATGGATCTCTTTTAATTCAATATATATTCATTCTGAAATACTTGAGGATCTTTTTGTTAGTAGTGAAGGCTGACAATTAGTTCTTATTTAACTTTCCTGAAATTGATGACAATGAGTAATTGAAAGTCACTAGGACTCAACAGGCTGCTAATTTATCACTAAAGGATTATACATATCAAAATTATCTATGCACATACATGCACTCATGTATGTGTATGCATCTAAAGAAGAATCTCTGTTATGTAATTTACCTTCTCAAATTCATATTTGTGAATGAACAGCTTCTCCTTTGTTTGGCTCTATTAAGAATGACATAGATTGCTTAAAAAGGTGATAAAAATGACTTTACTTAAGCACCAGTGTTAATGGTTCAATCAATCAATCATCCAACAGGCATTTATTAAGTACTTTCTATGTACTAGGCACTAGAGATACAAATCCAAACTAATGAAATAAACCTCACTCAATGACTATTGTAAATTATAAGTTATGTGACATTTCCCTTTAGCAATGAAATTGTATCTTGTCACTTGATGGTACCAAGAATGTGGATTTTTTTTTAAACATTTTTTAAAAGTCAGCAATATATGTAGATTTGTAACAAAAAGATCTTGCCAGATGTCAGAAGGTGAAGGGGAGTATTTTGCAAGTTTCCTGACTAATTTCTGCCAATATCTGGTTAAAAGCCCTGTTTGCCCATAAATCTGGAAAGGTTTCCTGGAACTTTATGAGGGGGAAAAACTGATGGTAAGATTAACTTGAAATTCAGATTAGAGACAAATAGTTTAGACTGTTTTGTTCATTAAAATAAGGCTATTTTGAAGGGTGTAGTTATTTTAGGCCTCAAAAGATTTGATTTTGGTTGGATTCAGTGCTTATACAAAGATTTTTTGGTTCTGCAGCATTCTAGTACTTCCCCAAAAAGAAAGAAAGAATATATTTTCAATCTGGATTTGGAGCAAACACTTAAAATATACAACTTAGTAGAAGCCATTTCCACTTGAGGAAGTCAATTAATCAAAAATGACAACCGAATTGACTGTTGCAGTGAAAGAAACATTTGTCATTCTTAACTGTCTGTGGCCTTTTTTTTCAGGATCCATTTTATACAGATATTAACTTTCAAAGAGTTTATGAAAATAAGTAATTTAGCAGATGACTGCCTTCTTAAAGACAGCAATGAAAACATTCCCAAGTAGTAGTTGCAATAGAATGTTTTTTTTAATTTCAATTAATACTGAAAAAGACCTTTTTTTAAAGCATTTTTAATCAGTCCAGCAGAATCAAGACCAGTTTATAAAACAATGTTGTTTTATAATGTAGTATAAAAACAAAGAAGCATGTAAACATTGACCTCAAATGCATGTTCTCACCGGAGGAGTAGATACTTCCTGTGGTATGAGTGAAAGCAAGTAACTTGACATAAAAAGTGCTAGTTTTAACTTAGTTGCTAAAAGTTCAGATTGACGCATTACTAGAGGGACATTGCAATTCACTTAAGATTAAGGAACAAGGTTGGTGACCTGCGTAGGGAAGACTGAGGAAAGTAGAAATCATAAGAACTTCCATGGCCCTCCAATCTAGGCCATACCTTTCCCCTCACGAAAATAAAACAAAGGCTACAACAACAGAAGTAACAAATGGTCATCCAACCTTTGTTGGAAAACTTCCAGGGAGGGAACTCACTATTTTCCAAGGAAGCCCATTCCCACATTGGGCAAACTCCAATGGTTGGGGAAGGGTTTATTTATTTATTTTTTTTTGCTTGTTTGTTTTCTGATCTCAAAACCAAATTTGATTTCTGGCCTGGTTCTGCCCTTTGGAACAAAGCAGAATAAACCTGTTCCCTAGTAGAATGCAGAGTTGGCTTTCTGCTTTTATCCTATGTTTTAAAAACAGAGCAGTGGCTTGTCGTATCGAGCTAGTGCTCTCTTCCTTGACCTTACTTGTGAAAGTGCTCTTTCCTTGACCTGTGTCAGAAATTTAATGTCATCCGCACGGAAGGTGGTATGCTTACAGATGGATAACCAGCTCTCATTTGGGAAGTGATTGTAGTGCACAGAATGTTGGTTACTAACCATTTTGCCTTGGTTAGTACTGCTGTGGTGTTGTGTTTTTAATAAAGTCATGGAAATTTTAGAGAAGCATATGGTGTAATAATAGAGCACCTCTGACTCATGCTAGTTATGTGACCCAGGGCAAGTCACTTAATCTATCAGTGTCCCCAGTAGATTTCTGAGATCTTAAGTCATAGTGTATTTGTTAGTCTGCATTGATAAAGGGAGTTCCTCACCAAGAGTTACAGATGCCTGTGAAATGACAGTTCTGTAGAAAATAAAACATGCAAAATTTATTTTTTTTTGAAATATTACCATGCCTTTTATATTCTGTTTTGCAATTGGACCTTTTATTGAACAATCTTTTTATCATTCCAGTAGATGCTATTGCTTATGTTTTTAAAAGATAAGACTAGTTATCAGTGACTCACCATGACTAAAATATGAATTTTGATATGCTTTTGGTCTAATTCATCATGGGTATATATTAACTTTCTTGATTGATAACACAGCATCTAGGTGCTGCCTCTCTCTTTTGATACTAGTTGTAAGGTTTGATTTTATAATGTTTGACCCTGGAATGGTAAATATGAAGCCCTATTTCCCTGAGAGAAAATCATTCTCTATATTGGAGCAGTAGCTTAAATAATCTATGTTAGAAATACAGGGTATTCCAAAAGTCTTAGTGCAATCTTAAGCTTACTAAAGTTTAAAGTGCACTAAGTTTTGTGGGACATATATTGCCAGGTATAGCGGCACAAGACCATAATTCCTTCTGAGGAAGGAGATGTGGGAGTCGAGAGCTGAGACTGGCAAATCTCCTGAGCTTAGGAGTCTTGATTGCATAGAATAAGCCAGTCAGAGAGACAGCTAAGTGGCTTAGTGGATAGAGCGCTGGAGTCGGGAAGACCTGAGTTCAAATATGACTTCAGACACTTGCTAGCTATGTGACCGTTGAGCAAGTTGCTTCTGTTTGCCTTAATCCAGTGGAGAAGGAAATGACAAATCACTCCAGCATCTTTGCCAAGAAAACCCCATGGACGGTATAGGCATCTTGTGGTCCATGGGATCACAGAATTGGATGCAATTGAACAAAAACAGTAGCAAAGCCAGTCAGGTGTCCACATTAAGCATTGGTAATGGTGAACCCCTGGAAGCAGGGCCCAGCATGTTGCCTAAGAAGAAGCAAACTGGCCCAGAGTTGGAAACAAAGTAGACCAAAGGCTAATCTGTAGGGGAATGTGGGAAGTAGCCCCTACCTTCTCAGCCTGCACAAGAGAGACACTCAGTCTAAAACTAAGTGAACAAATAGAAATACGTAAATGGACACATAGATGAGTCAATAAGAAAATAAACAGATGGATGGATGGATATGTAAGCAAATAAATAAATGGATGGGTAAACTAGCAAGTTAAGGAATGGCTAGATGTGCAAATAAGCAGATAAATACATTTAGTGTGCTTATTACTACCGAGTTATGGTGGCAGACTTGCCTTAAAAAGTTGAATTGAGTTGTTGAATTGAAAGATTCCAAAAACTAAGACCTCTGTGTTTTCTGCAAACGATCATTTGGGTGAGAAATACTGGAGGGTAACATACAATGCAAGGAATGCCTACTATCATTAGACATACATGAAGTATCAAATGAGGGCATGTCTCCTTTTGCCATGCACCCTCCTGTAAAAGGTCATTTTCATCATACATAACACTTTCACTCACAGCAGGATACTGCTCTGTACATGATTCTCTATATTTTTTTTTTTGTTTTGCTCCAGTTGAACTATAATTTCGTTGGTATGGAGAAGTCCTATTCAGAAACTTTCAGGTCAGGCACTCACTCCTCTTTCCCTTATAATCTTAGAGGGGCCTGGTATGCTGAGAGGTTAAATGATTTGCCCATTCTCACATAGCCAATATGTGTCAGAGGCAAAATTGGAGCCCAGGTCCCTCAGACTGCAAGGCCAGCCCTTCTGGTATGTGTGCTCAAAGGAGTTGAGAGTATCTGGTTTGGGAATTTGTATTTTTCTCTGGGAAGTGGAGTCATTTCTTGTCTCGTTGTTCAAACATCTGTTCAACATATAAAAGTTTCACACTGGCTTGGTTTTCTTCAAATTTCCACTAGTGATCCACTGGGCATTTTCTTTATGAATACATCATAATACCAGCAAAGGAGACGAAGGGAATATACAATGATTTGCATTCTTGACAAGCAAAAAAAAATCCCACCACCCCCCAAAAAAAACTCATCTGGGAAATGCACACACCAAAAAAAAATTTATGAATGTATTATATTTCATTTGGCATTTGATAATTCAATAACTAAAAGATGATTTTGTTTTAGTTGTCATTTTTAAAATCCTTTTTAAACACATACTTAAAAAAGAACTTAAAAGGCTGCTGTTTTATAAAAAAAAAAAATATGACCTTTTTTATGTGCCCAGAGGGTAAAACATACTCTATAAAAGAAAAAAGGAATTTATTCTAATAATTATGAAGGTGATAATGATGATTTTAAAAATTACTCTTTCTTTCATGTGTCATAAATGGAAGTGGCTTTTTGTGGTTCTTAAAAGCTTTGTAATAGGCTATTACGAGCACAAATTATCACTATTTTCCAGAATGATGTAAACAAGCCAGCGGCATCTCTGTGTTTGAATCAGCCTTTCCAATAGGCTTACTTCTAACTGAACTCAACTTTTCCAAGGTTTGCGGTCTTCTCTGCTCCTTTCCCTTTAAAAGTCTTACTTCACAGAGCTACTTTATCAGTGAAGAGGAGATACTACAGAACCCAGTGGAATTAAAAATACAGTATCTTTTCTTTTTTGGAGGGAATCTAACAGCTTTAGACTCTATCTTTGATACTTGAGTGGATCTGTGGTTTCATCCTTGTGAGTATTTCTTTTACCCATGAAAAACAAAACTCCTTCTCGTACCTTCATACCCATAGAACTCTTATCCTTGTCTTCCATAAATCTTCCATAGAAGATCCTTTTAACTTTCCAGACACCTTCCTTAGCTCCTTAATGTCAATAAGACACAATCTATTTTTGCTGCATGACTTATCTAGCACCTTTGCTGGTCATACATCCCATGGGTAATGTCATTTATGCCATTCCTCCCTTGCCAGTCATCATTGGTAACGTGATAACTACTAAGATGTACTCAAAGATAACATGGCTCTCTGTTTCCTTTAGACACTGTCTTTCTAAGCAGGGGTATATTGGAGCCAGCACCAGTTGACTCAGCAGTTGTGAAATGTTCAGTGTGAGCCTTTACATCTTGGAAATCAGAACAGTCTATATATAAATCAAGGCTTCATTTGTTGTTTTGTTGATTGTTTAGCCTCAAGAAAGTGATAGAGAAAACGTTAACAGTACAAATGAAACTTAACATTGTGTTGTGCGCATACTTGCCTGCCCCTTCCCAGAGAGTCAGGTAAACATTTGCCAGCATATCAGTGTGTGGGATTTAAGTTTTTAACTAAATAAAAATGTATCATTTAGATTTTGTTAACCTCTCCTTTGATTTCATGATTTTTTGAGAGCTGAATTAAAACTTTAATTTCTTTTCAATTCTTGTCTGTAAAAATCATAGGTAGGTTGACTAGATTACATTTGGGCTAGGAGATAGCATGGTTCAGAGGAAAGAATACTGCTCTGATGTCAGAGTTCAAATCCTTGTCTCCAAAATGCGACATTTGAGCAGTGTTCTGTTCCTTTCCAACTCTACAACTATAATCCTAAGAACCATTCCCCTCTGAACTTGAATATACATGCTGAGGTCCATGAGAGAAACTGAGTGCTAAAAAGATCTTAATTAAGACTTTACAAAGAAGCAAATGAAGTGATGACAATTAGAGACTGAAACAGATTTGTGATCTTATTGATGTGCAGATTTTCTGATGATGAAAATTGCAACTCATACATGTATAACCATCCTTGTAGACCTTTGTCCATGCCCTGATCTCAACATGGGAATTTATTCCTAAACAAAATTTTCAGTACATGCCCCATAGTCAGTTCAGTTTAGCCCAGTCCCTAACATCTTCCACGCCCAAAATGCTGGACAGTTATAATTGATGTTCAAAATGATAATGTTAACATTTTCCACTTACAAAGTACTTTCCTTACATTATGCCATTTGATCTTCCCAATAAGTAAGGGGACCAGGGGATGTGAGGAGAACGGGGAGAATAATTTTTCTTATTTCACCAGTAAGGAAATTAAGGGCCAGAGAAATTGAATAACTTTCTCAGTGAAGCCAAGTGGAAAAGTGCTACATCTGGAGATAGGAAACCCCTGAGGCATCTCAAGTTTCTGACGTTGATTATCCTGGAAAAATCTCTTAAGTTGTGAGCCTCAGTTTCCTCATCTATAAAATTGGGAAAATAATACTTGTTCCTATTCAGCAGGGTGACTATGGCTAAATGTGATAATACTTGCCCTTGCAACCCATAAAGTGCTATAAACGCCAGCCATTATAGCTAGCAAGTGGGTAGTTGAGGGACACAAGCCTAAATCTGCTATACCTACATATAAGTCTTTCTTCTCTATAGTATATATCTTAAGGCCCTAGAAGATTCTGAATCATTTACTATATATCATAAGCTATTACAAAGCAAAGGAATTGAAGCACATCTTGATTCTTGGGCCAGCTAGGTGGTGCAGTGGAAACTGGATTGGGAAGGCCTGAGTAACTTTGGACAAGAAACATAACTTCTTCATCCCCATTTTCTTCAGCTATAAAATGGGGATAATTAACAGCACCTATCTCAAAGGGTTGTCGTGAGGATCAGAGGTGATAATATTTATAAAAAAGCACTTCGCACAACGCCTGGAACATAATAGGCTCTATAGAAATGATTATTGCCTTCCCCTAAACATTTTCATATGATCTAAAGTTACGTAATAATAGATAAATAAATAACACTTGTATAGTGCTTTAAGATTTACAAAATACTTTACTTGTATTATCTCATTTGATCCTGACAACATAAAGGATGTAAAATAAAGGACATGCTGTTATTTGTTCCCATTTTTTAAATGAGAAATATCAGAAGAATTTAAGTGACTGGCCCAGGGTCACATAGCTAGTAAATATCTGTAATAGAATTCAAATTTAGATCTCCTTGAATCCATGTTCATCTTCCACTAGAGATGTTATCTCTCCTGCCTATTTGTCCCACCTGGCCTAGAGAAAATATATCATTTCATCTAACTGGATTCCCATCCCTCGCCCATGACTCCAGTGATGTGTGGCTGAAAAGTATGGTTTCAACCATTAGTTTTCTAGCAGCTTTATCATCAAACAGAATATAAATCTCAGAGAAAAGAAATTACTTCACTTTTGCTTTAGAGCCAATCAGCAACAGGAAATCAGGAAAACTGATTTAGGCAAATCAATTAAGTTAGAGAAGTAACTAGGTTTTATTCCCAACACATCAAGAGTTTATTAGATCCTTGTTGCAAGCCTTGGGGGTAAATATTGGATGTGTATCAAAAAATAATCATTAGCATATTGAGATGGACAAATCAATGACAGTACTGTAAGTATCTAGATAAGGAAAATGACTCTCTCTCTCTCTCTCACACACACACACACACACACACACACACACACACACAGAGCACGCCTGCTGGGGCTCTAAATAAAATCTCAGACAGCTGTTTCATGGGTTTTCTCTTCTCTAGGACTTAGGCTTTAATTAAGTCTAGGATTTAGGGAGACATTGATATCAGATAATCTGAAATCTGGAACTGTAGAACTTTAAGTAGAAAGACGAGATTTTCCTCTTGTCACCTTATAGCAAAGTAGTCTGGAGAATTTGGCCCATTTCCATATGGGAGCCATAAAAGCAAGATTCTAAATCCCCCCAAAAGATTTAGCCATTTAAACTCCACGTTGAGTTTGGACATTGCTGTTATTATTTTTAAAGGATATTGAGTATGTCCAGAAGAGTATGATAAAGATAGCAAAAAGACTCAAAACCTTGCTGTAGGAGGATGTTGTAGGGATGCTTATCCTGAAGAAGAAAATACTTAGGTGATTATGATCTCTGTCTTCAAGTATTACAGGGTATTTCATGTAAAAGAGGAATTGAATCTATTTTCCTTGGCCTCAGAGGGCATCAATTTGTAAATGTTACAATGCAGCAAATTAAAGAAGAATATTCTAACAATTTTGTCCAAGGGCTGATACGGGAAATCAAAGAATTATAAATTCAGGGGTAAGGTGAACCCCAGAGATCATCTAGCTCTAGTCATTCATTTTATATATAGGCAAGGCTTTAAATGGCTTGTCCACGGTGCACAGGTAGTAGATGGAAATAAATGCTTATTGAATGGATGTATCAGGATTTGAGACCAGGTCATGTCTCCAAAATTACCAAGCTTCTCTCTGCATGGAGCTGAGTTCTCTGTCTCTAGAGATCTTCAAACAAAGGCTAAATACCCACTTTTCTTAGGCAGAGATTAGATTAGATGGTTTCCAAAGTTCCTTCTAATGCGGAGATCTTATTAAATGTTTCCATTGTGCCATTTTTTTCTCTCTGTTTCTCTCTGTCTCTCCATCTCTCTTCCTTTATATCTGTTTTTAAGTCATCTTTTACAACTTTGGACACACAGTAGTGGAGTACTAAAGTAGTCATTATATCTAATGCATTTCACAACATTAAATTCTATGAAATTTCTGAATATGGGTTAGGAGCTTGAGAAGAATGATTTTTTCTTTATTTGAGCCACTGAAACAGGGAGGCTATTGGCCACACAAAAATAAAGAGACTTCTGGCAACGTTCTACATCAAAGACACATGAAATGTAACTGACAGCAAGAAAGAAACTGAGACAAAGAGAAAGGTAGATTGACAGGTAGCAGCTCTCATAAAATGTGGGCATTTAATTTTCCATCTGCTGGTTTGCATGCTAAAAGACAATAAGCATATTGGCAATACTGTTATTTTATAAGTGCGCTCACTCGGGGTATTTTATAACAAGAAAGATCAGTTAGAGAGAATTCTGCATATGATTCACTGTGTTGGACATGTCAGAAAATAAGTTTTGTGATTAGTAATACTTTCTGATGGTCTCTAAGGTAAAATACAATTTTCTTCTGATTTTCCCTGCTATTGTAGTGTATTTATCATTTTAAAAAACCTATCCATTAACATATATTGGTAGGATCATAGATTTAGAGCTGCAAGAGATCTTAAAATTTCAACATCAATATTTTTCAGATAAAGAAACTCAGGAATAGAAAAATAAGAAATACTTTGCCTCCAGTCACTGAGGTCATGTGTAGAAGAGCCATGATTTGAAGCCAGTCTCTTCGAATCCATTATCCTTTCTACTTTGTTGTGCTACTTACTTTTCAAACATTAGAATTTTGGATATGTGCACAAACACATATATATATACATATATATATACACACTCATACACACACACACGCGTGCACACACACACATATATACCTATCTATTAGGAATTAACATCCTCCCTGCCTAGAAGGCTTTCCTTCTTCACATTCTGCTTTTGGCTTCCCCTACCAGTCTTCAAGACTAGTTCAGATCCCCCCAAACAGAAGACCTTTCCCTGCTCTCCTCCTCTTATTCCTTTCCTTCAGAAATTACCTTCCATTGATACTATTAACATCTTAGATGCATGTAACTATTTGCTTGCTCTTTCTTCTCCCTTTAGAATGTGAGGTTCTTAAGGGCAGGGAACATATTTTTGTTCTTTGTATATTCCATGCTTAGCATAATACCTGGCACATAGTAAGTATTTAACAAATGCCAGTAGACTAACTAAATAAATATTTGTTGAATTTAATTTAATTATATGTGCTATAAGGGAGGTAATACAAGTATTAATATCACTGTTCTTCACATGAGCAAACAGTTGACAAATTAGGAAACTGGCAAGACCTTTGTGATTACAATATATTACCACTAAAAAATGACAAGCTCATTTAAACTTCACACATTACTTCACCCAAAGACCCAAGGCGTAGGGTTTGTCTGTTTTAATCATTTTGTTGTGTCTCTTTGGTTCCTTAAATCAAGGCTGGGCATTTGCATTGTTTTGTTTTCAGAAGTCTTTATCCATGAAGTACAATCATCCTTTCATCTGGTGGCTTTTAAAATGTGTTGGATTGCTGGTTTTCAGCTCTTGCTTAAACTGAGCTGCAGCAAAGACTGACTGAAGAGGGAGATGTGATGATTAAGCCTCTTTTGATGCTGGTAGTTTCTTTGATTTTAGGAAAGGTCAGGGTGGTGAATATCCTCAGATGCCTTTTTCCAGTTTAATTCATTTTCAGTGTCAGGGTGGTGAATATCCTCAGATGCCTTTTTTCAATTTAATTTATTTTCAGTTCAATTTAGTTCAAATGCTTATTGACCACTTTATTCTTATACAACATATTTTGCCACCTCTACATGAGGTAGGAAAATGAATACATTCTTGCCTCTAAGGAGCTGACGTTGTAGTACCTGGATTGTACAACTAACCAAAAAACCAAAACAAAACCATAGAACAAGATAAATAAAATACGTGTAAACAAAATGCTATGAGGACTCATGCGGGGAAGTCCACTGAGAATCTGGGAAGGATTCCTTTAAAATGGGCCTTTAGAATTGCGAGCAGGCAGATATGAGGAATGGGTATTCAGGGTGGAAAGGTGCTTTTGAACCATAAACAGAGCTGAGGAGATAGGAAATGTAGGTTCTTTTTCTTCTCTTAGTCATTTTGTCATGAAATTCCCTCCATTCCTCTTTCCAATGCAAGCTTTCTTTTCCATGCCAGTTACACTATCCTCAGTTATATCTAAACTACTTTACTTGGGCCTACTGTGAGAGTCTTCTGACCAGTAGCCTTGCCTCCCATGGCTTCCCCTTCTTACTAAGTTATATAGTACTGTAATGTTATCTCCCCATCAGAGTAATTTTCCTAAAGCCCCTCCTTCCCCCCCCCCCCCCCTTCTACCTTTTGCTTTAGGCACTGTAATCAAATCAATACCACCATTACTTCTGCAAAGGATATGTCAGTTGATTGCCCTATAGATCAGCTCACTCTCCCTGTGACTCTATAGGCCAGAAGTTCTTTCATGTCCAACATACACTGTTATCTCACCCTACTGGAATGTAAATTTCCTGGGGGCTGGAACTATCTAACTTTTATTTTCTTATTTTTAGTGCTTAGCATAGAGCCTGGAACAGGGTCCTTAACTTTCTTTTATTAATTCCTACAACACTGAGAACTCCTTAGCCATGTTATTCCTTAGCTTGCATTCAAGGCCTTTTATAATCTGACACCAAAATATCTTTCCAGGAACATTGCCTGCTGTTCTCCTAACCAAGCCCTCCACTGTAGCCAAAGTGGTCAGTTCATTGTCTTGAGAATATGGTTTATACTTGGCTGCTTCCAAGTATTTACTCAAAGTGTCTGCGGATTTTAGAAATGCCACTTCCTCTTACACTTTTATCAAAATACTCCTTGGCCTTTTAGGCCCTGAGAAGTTTTCCTTGACCATCTCAACTCACAAGGATCTTTTCTCTAAGGTCTTGTGATCCTTATTATACATACCACTCACTTGGTGCTTATTGCGCCTTGCCACATTTTGTTATTCAAATCAACAAGCATTTATTAAACATATGCCAGGCGATGTGCTAGATGCTGAGGATAAAAAAAAAAAAGAAAAATGACCCCTAATGTCAAGGAACATACATCCTTCTGGGGAGATACAGCATGTACACAGACAAAGAGAGGCCAAATGGTAGATTGGAAAGAGCACTGGACCAAAGTTAATTCCCTTAACCTCTCCAGGTCTCAGTTTCCTTATCTAGACAATGAGGTTAGACTGAATGCTCTCTGAGGTTCCTTTCCAGCTTTCAATTTTTGATTTTATGATCTTAAGTACAGTAAATTTGTTATGTACAAAATAAATACAATGGAGGGGGGGAACTAGAGAGGGGGTGGGAGGAAGGAAGAGACACTGATAACACAGAATCAAGGAGGGCCTCTTATAGGAAGTGGTTCTTGAACTGAGCCTTATAGGAAACCATTGATTCCAAAGGACAAGAGGGAGAGCTCTCCAGTTATATGAGACAGTCTGTGTAACCTTGTATAAATGAGAGATGGAATGTAATGTTCTCAGAACCTAAAGCAGGCTGATTTGAGAGAGAGAGAGAGAGAGAGAGAGAGAGAGAGAGAGAGAGAGAGAGAGAGAGAGTGTGTGTGTGTGTGTGTGTGTGTGTGTGTGTGTGTGTGTGTGTGTGTGTGTGTGTGTGTGTGGGGTGGGGGTGGGTGGGTCTTGGGCTGATGTGTAATCAGCCTAGAAAGGAAGGCATAGAGCCAGACCAGATTCCAAACGACTTCCAAGCTGAGGAGTCTGCGTTTACTTTTAGGGAAAACAGCCATTTTTGTTTCTCAGTCAGAGAAGTAACATGTTCATTGCCATGCTTTGGCAGTATCAATTTGGCAGCTTTGCAGAGGAGGGGAGAGGGAAGAAGCCTAAATCCTGAGGCACACTGTAAGGAGAGTACTGCAATAGTCTGTGTCTGAGGTGATGAAAACCTAGACTAGGGAAGCCAAGAAGAGAGTGTAAACGCCTTATGTCTCTTACCAGCCTACGGTGCTCCTTAAGAACAGGGACTCTGCCTTGCTTTACAAATACTTGTTGACTGAACCTTCTGGGCCTCAGGTCTGTTATTAAGAGTCTGGTTGTTGGACCTGTGTATATCTTGTATGTATGCATTTGTTTGCATATTGTCACTCCGTTAGTATATGAGCACCTTGAGGATCATATAATGCTTGCCTTTCTTTGCATTAAAGTTGTTGATGTCATTTGAGTCGTATCTGACTCTGGGTGACCTTATTTGAAGTTTTCTTGGCAGAGATAGTGCCGTGATATGCCATTTCCTTCCCCAGCACAGTTTACAGATGAGGATCTGAGGCAAATAGGGTTAAATGACTTGCCTAGGGCCACACAGCTAGTAAGTGTCCAAGGCTGGATTTAAACTCAGTTCCTCCTGACTCTAGGACCAGCACTGTATCCACTGTGCCACCTAGCTGCCCTTTGCATCAATGGCTAATATTGATGCAGAGCTAACTACGTGCCAGACACTGGGCTAAGGGCATATATTATCTTATTTGGTCCTCACAACAAACTTGGAAGGTAGGTACTATTATTATCCCTATTTTATAGATGAGGAAGTTAAGTGACTTGCCCAGGTTCACACAGCTAGCAAACATCTGAGGCTATATTTGAACTGAGGTCTTCCTAACCCCAGGCTTAGGACTCTAACTACTCCGTCAACTAGTTTAGCACACAGGACTAAATAAATAATTATTGACTTGATTATCCATCTTTCTTATCGTGTCAGTCGACGCTGCTCTGTAACCAACTCTCTTGCTATTGAAATATTTCTCTAGGAATCCCAGAACTTTGGCATCTTCTATCCAACCTTTGACTTTGAAAAAGGACTGAGTTAGGGGTAAAGCAGCATAGTATATCAATGTCTAAATGCTTGACCAGGGATAGAATTCTTTCCTTTCTAGTTCCCACATTCACTGAGGTAGTAAGTTCCATGAATTCACCTTAAGAAATATTCGTCTTCCTTTCTGTTTGCACTGATCTCAGTTCAGAGTCTCCTCTCTCAAATCCATATTTTCCACATAGCTACTAAAATAATCTCCTAAAATAAACAGGTCTGCCAATATCATTTCCCTCCTCAAACATCTTTTGTGCCCATACATTTTTTTATGGGATAATATATAAACTTCTTAGTTTGGCATTTAACGATACCTGCAATCTGGCTCCAGATTGCTTTTGCTGCTTATTTTACAACATTCATTCAAACTAGACTGCTTACTCTTTCTGCCATTTCATTCACCCCTCTCCTGACTACGCATTTGCATACACTGTTTCAAATCACCACTCTCTGCTTGTTGAAATCTTATTTCATTACTCTACTATGAAACTATACATTATCTGTGGAGACTTGTCTGGTATCTCCTCCTGTCCTTCAATCTCTCATACTATTCTGGTTATCTCTCAGATATACCTAATCATTTTTAAACCATATAATAATTCTTTGCATACATAGCTCTCTTATGCCTTATATGGGGAACTTAGGTAGCATAGTGGATAGTTCCAGGACTGGAGTCAGAAAGACCTGAGATCAAATCTGGCCTCAGACACTTATTAGCTCTGTGACCCTGAGCATGTAACTGAACCCTGTTTGTCTCAGTTTCCTCATCTGTTAAATGATCTAAAGAAGGAAATGGCAACCACTGCAGTATCTTTGCTCCCCCACCCCAAAAATAACAAAAAACTGAAAAGCAAACACAAATAGTTGGATACAACTCAGCACCTATAGTACCTGGGAAATGGTGCTTAATGAATGTTTACTGAATTGCCTTGAACTCCCCCATCCTTTTTTCCTTTTTTAATAGCATTTTTCTCCAATTACATGCCAAGACAATTTTTAGTACTCATTTTTACAAGATAATTGTTTCAAATTTTTCTCCCTCTCTCCCCTCCCCTCTTCCAAAACTAGTAGGCAATTTGGTATAAGTTATACATGTACTATCATGTAAAATGTTTCCATATTAGTCACAGTTGTGAAAGAAGAATCAGATCAAAAGGGAAAAAATCATTAAAAAGAATAAAGAAAGTGAAAAAAAGTAGCTTTGATCTGCACTCAGAGTACATCAGTTCTTTATCTGGATGTGGATAGCATTTTCCTTCGTGAGTTTTTGCACTTATCTTGAATCACTGTGTTGCTGAGAAGAGTTGAGTCATTCATAGTTGGTCATTACACAATGTTGCTCATGCTGTATACGATATTTTCTCATTTCCCTTTGTATCAGTTTGTACGTCTTTCCAGGTTTTTCTGAAATCTGTCTGTTCATCATTTCTTATTACGCAGTAGTATTCCATTACATTCATATGCCATAGCTTGTTTAGCTATTTCCCAATTGATGGGTATCCCCTCAGTTTCCAATATTTTGTCACCACAAAAAGGGCTGCTCTAGATATATTTGCACTTGTATGTCCTTTTCCCTTTTTTATGATCTCTTTGGAATATAGACCTAGTAGTGGTACTGCTAGATCAAAGGGTAAGCACAGTTTGATTGCCCTTTGGGCAAATTGCTCTCCAGATTGGGTGGATCAGTTCACAAGTCCACCAGCAGTGAATTAGTGTCCCAGTTTTCCCACATGCTCTCCAACATTTGTCATTTTCCTTTTTTGTCATATTAGCTAATCTGATAGTTGTGAGGTGGTACCTCAAAATTGTTTTGATTTGCATTTTTCTAATTAAAAGTAATTTAGAGCCCTTCTACATATGCCTATAGATAGCTTTGATTTCTTCATTTGAAAGCTGCCTGTTGATATCCTTTGACCCTTTATAGATGGGGGAATGACTTGTATTATAAACTTGACTCAGTTCTCTATATATTTGAGAAATTAGACCTTTATCAAAGATACTTGTGAAGGTTGCTTCCCAACTTTCTGCTTTCCTTCTAATCTTGGTTGCTTTGGTTTTGTTTGTACAAAAGCTTTTTATTTTCAATATAATCAAAATTATCTATTTTGCATTACATAAAGCTCTCTATCTCTTGTTTGATCATGAATTCTTCCCTTTCCTGTAGATCTGACAGGTAGACTATTCCTTGCTCTTCTAATTTGCTTATAGTGTCACCGTTTTATGTCCAAATCATATGCCCATTTTGACCTTATCTTGGTACATGGTGTGAGATGTTGGTCTATAACTAGTTTGTGTTCTGTTGTTTTCTAATTTTCTCAGTTGTTTTTGCCAAATAGTGAGTTCTTATCCCAAAGACTGAGGGTTTGGGGTTTATCAAAAGCTAGGTTACTATGGTCATTGACTATTGTTTCTTGCGTACCTAATCTATTGCACTGATCCACCACTCTGTTTCCTAGCCAGCACCAGATAGTTTTGGTGGTCACTGCTTTATAATATAATTTGAGATCTGGTATTGCTAGGCTACCTTCCTTTGTATTTTTCATTAATTCCCTTGATATTTTTGACCTTTTGTTCGACTAGATGAATTTTGTTATTTTTTTCTATCAAATAATTTTTAGTAGGTTGTTTGATATGGAACTGAATAAGTGAATTAGTTTAGGTGGAATTGTCATTTTTATTATATTGGCTCAGCCTACCCATGGACAATTCATATTTTTTCATTTGTTTAGATCTGACTTTATGTGTGTGAAAAATGTTTTGTAATTGTGTTTACATAGTTCCTGGGTTTGTCTTGGCAGGCAGATTCCCAGGCATTTTATATTGTTTACAGTTCTTTTAAATGGAATTTTTCTTTCTATCTCTTACTGCTAGTCTTTGTTGGTCATATAAAGAAATGCTGGTGATTTATGTGGGTTCATATTATATCCTGAAACTTTGCTAAAGTTAATTATATCAAGTTTTTTAGTTGACCCTTTAGGATTCTCTTAAGTGTACCATCATATCATCTCCAAAGAGTAATGGTTTTGTTTTCTCATTCTCTATTATAATTCCTTCTATTTTTTTCTTCTCTTATTGCTATAGTTCACATTTTGAGTACAATATTAAATAATATAGGTGTTAATGGGCATCATTTCTTCAGCTCTGGTTGTATTGGTAAGGCTTCTAGATTATCCCCATTACAGTAATGCTTGTTGATGCTTTTAGATAGACATGCTTATCATTTTAAGGAACAGTCCCTTTATTCACCATGTCCTCTATTGTTTTTAATATGAATAGTTACTGTATTTTGTCAAAAACTTTTTCAGCATTATTAATATAGTCACATAATTTCTGTTGGTTTTGTTATTGATATGGTCAATTATGCTGATTATTTTCCTAATACTGAACTAATTGCTATTCCTAGTATAAATCCCTCCTGGTAATAGTATATAATCCTGGATATATTGCTTTAATTGCCTTGCTAGTATTTTGTTCAAAATTTTTACATTGATATTCATTAGGGAAATTGATCTATAATTTTCTTTTTCTGTTTTAGTTCTTCCTGGTTTAGGTATTGGCACAATATTTGTGTTATAAAAGGAGTTTGGTAGGACTCCACCTATTTGTCCAAAGAGTTTATATAGTATTGGAACTAATTCTTTAAATTTTTGGTAGAATTCACTTATTAACTCATACGGCCCTGGGCATTTTTTCTTAGGGAGTTCATTAATGGCTTGTTCAATTTCTTTTTCAAAAATGGGATTATTTAAGCATTCTGTTTCCTGATTTGTCGATTCATATTTTTAGGGTTTCCCTCAGATGGTTAGATTTATTGGCATATAATTGAGAAAAATATTTCCTAATGATTGCTTTAATTTCTTCTTCATTGGTGGTGATTCCATCCTTAATTTTTGATACTGGATATTTGATTTTTCTCTTTCTCTTTTTTTTTTAAATCAAAATAACCAGTGGCTTATCGGTCTTTTTTTTTTTTTTTTCATAAAACCAGCTCCTAAATGTATTTATGAGCTCAGTAATTTTTTGTCTTTTTTTTTTCTTTTTTTGCTTTCAATCTTAGTAATCTCACCTTAGATTTTCAGGATTTCCTATTTGGTGTTCAATTGGGAATTTTTAATTTGTTCTTTTTCTAGTCTTTTAGTTGCATGCCCACTTCATTGATCTGTTCTTTTTCTCTTTTGTTGATGTAAGAATTTAGATAAATAAATTTTCCCCAAGTACTGCTTTGGTTGCATCGCATAGCTTTTGGTAGGTTGTCTGTTGTCATTCTTTTTGTTCTTTGACCCACTTATTCTTTTAGAGTTATTTAGTTTCCAATTAATATTTAATCTATCTTTCCACTGCCCTTTGTTGAATATAATTTATGTTGCATTATGATCCAAAAAGATTACATTTAATGCTTTTGCCTTCTACATTTGATTTTGAGGGGTTTATGCCCAAATTCATGAATTTTTGTGTAAGTAGTACCATGTACTGCTGAGAAAAAAATGTATTCCTTTCTGTTCCCATTCAGTGTTCTCCAAAAGTCTGTCATACCTAACTTTTATAATATTCTATTTACCAATTTGGTTTCTTTCTTGTTTATTTTGTGTTTGTATTTATTGAGTACTGAGAGGGGACAGTTGAAGTCCCCCACTAATGTAGTTTTGCTTTCCATTTCTTCCCATAACTCATTTAACTTGTCCTTTAAGAATGTAAGTGTTATACTACTTGGTACATATATGTTTGGTATTAATATTGCTTCATTGTCTATGGTACTTTTTAATAAGATGTACTTTCCTTCTTTATCTTTTTTAATTAGGTCTATTTTTGCTTTTGCTTTTTCTGAGATCTGGATTGCTATCCCTGCTTTTTTTTTTTTTTACTTCAGTTGAAGTATAATAGATTCTGCTCCAGCCACTTATCTTTACTCAGTGTGTGTCTCTCTGCTTCAAGTGTGTTTCTAGTTTTTTGATCCACTCTGCTATCTGCTTCCATTTTATAGGAGAGTTCATCCCATTCACATTCACAGTTATGATTACTCACTGAGTATTTCCCTCCATCCTATTTTGCCTCTCTCTTCTTTCATGCTCTCCCTCCTCAGCTTTGTTTTGCTTCTATCTACTATTTCCCCCAGTCTGCCCTCTCTTCTGTCAGTCCCCCACCCCTTTTTTAAAATCTCCTCTCCTACTTTTCTGTTGAGTAAGATAGATTTCTATATTCAACTGATTGTGTATGTTACTCCCTCTTTGAACCAGTACTAATGAGAGTAAGGTACAAGTGATGCCCACTGCCCACCTTCCAAATTCTCCTCCACTATAATAGGTCTTTTGAACCTCTTCATGTGAAAGAATTTACCCCATTCTACTTCTCCCTTCCTTCTGTATCCGGTATCTTTCTTTCTCATCCCTTAGTTATTTTCTCATCCCTTAGTTATTTCCTATTTCCTTCAAATTCACCTTATATTTGTACCCTCTGTCTGTGTATATTCCTCCTTCCTATACTGTTAATGATACAATTTTTTTAAAATTACAGTATCATCTTCCCACTTAGGGATGTAAACAGTTTAGCTCTATTAGCCCTTCTGTTTTCTCTTCCTTTTTTACCTGCTTATCTCTTGGGTCTTGGTATTGGAGATCAAATTTTTGGTTTAGTTCTGGTCCACTACTTATGAATGCTTGAAATCCTTCTATTTCTGTGAATGACCGTTTTTTCCCTTATTGTATTATCTTTAATTTCACAGGATAAGTGATTCTTGGTCATAGTGCTAGTTCATTTGCCTTCCAGAATGTCGTGTTCCATGACCTCTGATCCTTTAATGTTGCAACTGTTAATGTGGAATCCTGATTGTGGCTTCCTGACATTTGAATTGTTTCTTTCTGGACACTTGCATTGTTTCTTCCTTGACTTAATGATTTTGAAATTTAACTATTATGTTCCTTGGAGGTTTTCTTTTGGGATCTGTTTCCTGAGGTTATTAGTTGATTCTTTCAATGCCTACTTATATCAGGGCAGTTTTCCTTGATAATTTCTTGAAAAATGTTATCCAGGTCTTTCTTTTGATTATTGCTTTCAAGTAGTCCAGTGATTCTGATGCTGTCTCTCCTGGATCTGTTTTCCAGGTCAGTTGTTTTTCCAATGAGATATTTTACATTGTCTTCTACTTTTTTCATTTTTTTTTTTTTGCATCAAATAGCTTTTACTGAGAATATACAGATAGCAAGAACAGAAGTACAAAACATTCCCCTGAACTGGGGCACACTCTCCATTCCCTTAGTTTTGTCCATAGAGAGAGTGGGTTCAAACTTAACATGTTTGCTACAAATCATTTTAACCCACCAAGGTCACTTCCAAATGAAGTATGACCAATGGATTGAGTGGTTCTTTGCTTGTAGGACATTGAAATCTCTGCTGCTTGATCAGCTCACTGCCTGCCTGCCAGCAAATTCTGGTATGGACTCCATTCCCTGGACCTCTGGTGGTCTTCTAACCTTTCAAAGCTCATAAAAATCATACCTTAGTTGATTCATTTCCAACATTCATTCACTTAAGAACAGGAAACACACCAGAGGCAGAAAATAGCTGTACCATGAGCTAATGACTTGATCTTGGCCCAAGAATGGGAGACTGGGCTGCTGGTGCTTCTCTCTCCACTCCAGTCATCTTGATCTATATGTGACCACTGGACCCAGATGGTTCTAGAAGAGACAGTGAAGCTGATGACTTTGCACAGAACCTCCCTTACTTAAATCCAATTCACTTGCAAGTTTGAGAAGGAAGGACAAACAACAATGATAAAACCTCCACTACTAGATTACATCAGTCCTTGCCTCAATCACCACTAGGAAAAAAAACACCACTTTGGTCTTATAGTGCTTCTTGATGGCATAATCAAGTCTGGATCCATAGCCAATCAAAAGGCATTCTGTCATCATTCAATCAATATTCATCCATTTCACTTTGATAGTTTTATTGGAATGTCCTCTGTTTTCAAATTCCTTTCCCCTTGTCCTATCACTGCTCATCTCTGGCCAAACATTGGACCTGGATTATTTCCACCACTGGTCTTACTCAAGAGATTCTGAATTGTACTGGAGGAAGTCTCAAACATGATAACTGGGTGCATTACAAATTTATGTCCCACAGCTTCAATGGGGACTCCCCTGAAACAATGCATTCCCTTCATTTCTCCCTAACTGATTCCCTATCTTATTCCCATAAACTTATTCCAAACCTTCTCTTTTCTACTTAATCTTCTATCTACACTTTCCACTTGGCTGAGAATTTTCTCTTACTTTACTAAAAAAAAAAACCCAACAAAAAACCCACCCCAAAACGAAAACTGAGTCCCTTTGACTTTTTCTCCCTTTCCTCCCATTCTCTCCATCTCAAAACCTCTTGATACCTTATCAGGAGTTACTTCTCCTTGCCTAGGATAGTCCTCTATATGTATGCTTGATACTGCCTCTCTGGTTTTCTCCAGCAGATTAGGTTTTATCCTCAGTCATCTCCCTTCTCTAAATTCTTCAACCTTTCCCTATCTACCAGTTTCTTCCCTACTCTTTTCAAACATGACTAGCTTTCCTCTTTCCTTAAAAAAATCTTCACTCTACCCTCCCATCCTCACAAGCTGTTATTCTATATCTTATTTCCTTTTTTCAACTGAATTTCTTTTTCTTTCTTTATTTATTTAACTTTTAACATTCATTTTCACAAAATTTTGGGTTCCAAATTTTCTCCCCTTTTGTCCCCTCCCCCCACCCCAAAACACCGAGCATTCTAATTGCCCCTATCACCAATCTTCTCTCTCTTCTTTCATCCCTCTCTGCCTTTGTCTCCATCTTCTCTTTTGTCCTGTAGGGCCAAATAACTTTCTATACCCCTTTACCTGTATTTCTTATTTCCTAGTAGCAAGAACAATACTCAGCAGTTCTTCCTAAAACTTTGAGTTCCAACTTCTTTACCTCCCTCCCTCCCCACCCCTTCCCTTTGGAAGGCAAGCAATTCAATATAGGCCATATCTGTGTAGTTTTGCAAATGACTTCCATAATAGTCATGTTGTATAAGACTAACTATATTTCCCTCCATCCTATCCTGCCCCCCATTGCTTCTATTCTCTCTTTTGATCCTGTCCCTCCCCATGAGTATTGACCTCAAATTGCTCCCTCCTCCCCATGCCCTGCCTTCCATCATCCCCCCCACCCTGCTTATCCCCTTATCCCCCACTTTCCTGTATTGTAAGATAGGTTTTCATACCAAAATGAGTGTGCATTTTATTTCTTCCTTTAGTGGAATGTGATGAGGGTAAACTTCATGTTTTTCTCTCACCTCCCCTCTTTTTCCATCCACTAAAAAGTTTTTTGCTTTCCTCTTTTATGAGAGATAATTTGCCCCATTCCATTTCTCCCTTTTTCCTCCCAATATATTTCTCTCTCACTGCTTGATTTCATTTTTTTTTTAAGATATGATCCCATCCTCTTCAATTTACTCTGTGCACTCTGTCTCTATGTGTGTGTGCGTGTGCATGTGTGTGTGTATAATCCCACCCAGTACCCAGATACTGAAAAGTCTCAAGAGTTACAAATATTATCTTTCCATGTAGGAATGTAAACAGTTCAACTTTAGTAAGTCCCTTATGACTTCTCTTTGCTGTTCACCTTTTCATGCTTCTCTTCATTCTTGTGTTTGAAAGTCAAATTTTCTTTTCAGCTCTGGTCTTTTCATCAAGAATGCTTGAAAGTCCTCTATTTCATTGAAAGACCAATTTTTCCCCTGAAGTATTATACTCAGTTTTGCTGGGTAGGTGATTCTTGGTTTTAGTCCTAGTTCCTTTGACTTCTGGAGTATCCTATTCCATGCCCTTTGATCCCTTAATGTAGAAGCTGCTAGATCTTGTGTTATCCTGATTGTATTTCCACAATACTTGAATTGTTTCTTTCTAGCTGCTTGCAATATTTTCTCCTTGACCTGGGAACTCTGGAATTTGGCCACAATGTTCCTAGGAGTTTCTCTTTTTGGATCTCTTTCAGGCGGTGATCTGTAGATTCCTTGAATACTTATTTTGCCCTCTGGTTCTAGAATCTCAGGGCAGTTTTCCTTGATAATTTCATGAAAGATGATGTCTAGGCTCTTTTTTTGATCATGGCTTTCAGGTAGTCCCATAATTTTTTAATTGTCTCTCCTGAATCTATTTTCCAGGTCAGTTGTTTTTCCAATGAGATATTTCACATTATCTTCCATTTTTTCATTCTTTTGGTTTTGTTTTGTGATTTCTTGGTTTCTTATAAAGTCATTGGCCTCCATCTGTTCCGTTCTAATTTTGAAAGAACTATTTTCTTCAGTGAGCTTTTGAATCTCCTTTTCCATTTGGCTAATTCTGCTTTTGAAAGCATTCTTCTCCTTATTGGCTTTTTGACCCTCTTTTGCCAATTGAGTTAGCCTATTTTTCAAGGTGTTATTTTCTTCAGCATTTTTTTGGATCTCCTTTAGCAGAGAGCTGATCTGCTTTTCATGCTTCTCTTTCATCCCTCTCATTTCTCTTCCCAGTTTTTCCTCTACCTCTCTAACTTGATTTTCAAAATCCTTTTTGAGCTCTTCCATAGCCTGAGCCTATTGGGTGGGCTGGGATACAGAAGCCTTGCCTTCTGTGTCTTTCCCTGATGGTAAGCATTGTTCTTCCTCATCAGAAAGGAAGGGAGGAATTATCTGTTCACCAAGAAAGTAACCTTCTATAGTCTTATATTTTTTCCCTTTTCTGGGCATTTTCCCAGCCAGTGACTTGACTTCTGAGTTTTCTTTCCACCCTCACCACGCCTCCAGATCCACCCAGCCAGCGTTTGGGGTCTGAGATTCAAATGCTGCTCCCCAGCCTCAGGGCTTTGGGTGGGGGCAGGGCTGCTATTCAGTGTGAGATCAAGTTCAGGTGCTCTTGTGGGGGCAGGGCTGCCTCAGGGGACTCAGTTCCCTCAAGGGGTTTATGCAGAGACCTTCAACAATGGATCCTAGCTCCTGCCTGCTTGGGGAGCCCAGGTCTGCTCCCGCCTCTGCTGCTGCCTCCTGAGGGGGCCTGAGTTATGGGGGCACCCCACTCCCCTCTCAGGAAACCTAGAAGACCCTCTCACCAACCTTTGGGGCTCGTGAGTGAAAGGACCCGCGTGGCCGCTGGAGATTCCATCCCTGAAGCCTGCTCGGATCCGCTCCTCTCAGTGCCAGCCAAGGCAGGGCTGGGCTCGGCTCCTGGTCCAGGCGCAACGGACCTTTTGCGTCAGGTCTCTCTGGAACAGAAATCTCGTCCACTCCATTGTTCTGTGGCTTCTGCTGCTCCAGAATTTGTTGCTCCAGAATCTTTTTTACAGATATTTTATGGGCGGTGGGTTTGGAGCTAGCATATGTGTGTATTTCTACCCTGCCATCTTGGCTCTGCCCCTCCTTTTTTCATTTTTTTTGAATTTGATTCTTGATATCTAAAAGTGGCATTAGCTTCTGCTTGACCAATTCTAATTTTTAAGGAGCTGTTTTTTCTCAGTGTATTTTTGCTTCTCCTTTTCCATTTGACTGATTTTAAGTAGTTGTTTTCTTTTTCCAAGCTGTTGACTCTTATTTTCATAATTCACTTGCTAAATACTCTCATTTATTTTCCCAATTTTTCTTCTACCTCTTTTATTTGAATTTTAAACTCCTTTTTGAGCTTTTCCATGAGTTCTTTCTGGGTTTGAGACAGTTCCCATTTTTCTTTTGGGCTTTGCCCATAGCTGTTTTGACTTTGTTGACTTCTTCTGAGTTTATGTATTGATCTTCCCTGTCACCATAATAACTTTCTATGGTCAGATTCTTTTTGTTGTTGTTTGTTCATCTTTATTGGCCTTTTTTCTTTCATTTCTTTTAAATTTGAGCTCTGCTGTTGGAGCAGAAGAGACACTGTCTTTGCCTTCTTCTGTTTACCTGGTACTATGCTTGTGTTGCCCTGAGGCCCATGTCTGGTGCTTGACTGAGGGGGTGAAGTGTGTGTGGGGGTGGCTGGTGCTGCTGGAGGCCATAGGGATCTGACAGCTTACCTGGTGCTGAGCCAGGGTCCTAGTGCAAGCGTCTGGAGTGTGCTCAGGCTGGTGGGTTGTTTATGTGTTTCCCCAGTGCTATACTGGCTGGCTGCTAGAGGTTGCCTGTTTGCTCAGGGCTATGCTGAAGCATTTGGAGATTTTCAGAGCTGGAATCTACCAGTTCCTCTGACTACATTGAGGCACGTGCTAGTGGGGCTGGCAAAGTAGTGTCTCCCACTGCTTTGCTAAGGTGAAGCTTGCCACTGGCTTACTGGGATGCTTCCTGTCCTGGACTGTGCTCCTCTTTTCTCCAAGTGAGACAGACTATTTCTGCTAATCTTCCAAGTTTCTTGGACTCAAAGGTTGTTTCACCTTTCTATTTGCCAGTTATGCTGTTCCCGGATTTGTTTTGGGATTATATTTTATAGTTGTCTGGAAGTGAATATGGGAGAGTTATGGCAATTTACTGCTTACTCCACCATCTTGGCTCCCAGAAATCCAACCTCCCCCTTCTTTTCTCCTAAAATCTTTAGTCCTGAAATCTTTCCATAATCAATCCATTCTAATGTTACCCACAACTCCAAAGCACTGACAAAACATGACATTGGTTGGTCAATCCTTGTTCTCACATGTGTTTATTAAATCTGTTATTATATTTGACATCTTCTAGGTAACAGCAACACTCTTTTTTCACAAATCATTGACATGGCTTATTGGAACTCTTTTCAAGAAAATAGTATCTATCTATTTTATATATTAATTACATTTGTAATCACATTTACTTAGGTAATTTTATGAAATTACATGTAATATTAGAAGTTGTCCCTTATAGATTCATTCATTAATTCAACAAGGATTTATTAAATATGCTATGCCATACAGTGTTCTAGGTGCTAGGTATACAGAAATAAAAATGAAACAGTCCCTTCCAGCAGGGAATTTATAGTCTGTTTGATAGACAGATGGTAACCAAAACCAATGTTTCATTTATACATTAGCCTGGCTATTTTACTATAGAATCTGGCTTATAGAATCTTTCTCCTGAGAAAATGCCACAAATCAGAATCTCCTCTTTTCTGATCATATTTACTTACGGATTTGCAAAGTAATTTTCAAATTATCCATCTTAGTGAACTTTTCTTAAGTCCAATGACTTGCCATTACTTTTTTTTTTTTTTGTCTAGCCATGATTTATTTTCAGATACTTCCTCTTGGATGGAGGGAATTTAAACAATAATCTATGATCATCAGAAAAATTTCCTGCTCAGGGATAAAGTATTTTTAAGACTAGAAATAGAAAATGTTTTTCAATTATATCAAAAATAGAAAGATGTGACAATGAAGGCAAGATTTAATCCAAGGATTGTTACAAGATGAAATGAAGCAAAGTAAGAAAAGGAGAGATGTTAGTAATTCATTGAGGCCAAGTGAGTATCCTTGAATTACATCTTAAAACATTAGCCAAAATTACACATCATTCAGTAAAAGGTCATCCAAAAAGAGAATATTCACATGGGCAAATCTTGTTTCTTCCCAGAACTAAAAGCCATTCTGTCGAACACATGCATTCATTTTTTTAATGGAAAGGCTTTTCATTTTGCAGATAGCTGAAATGATTTGCTCAAAGTTACAAAGTTAGTGACTGAGCCCAGACTCAAACTCCCTTCTTGATTCTTTGGTTCCAGATCCCCTAGTTGATGTTTATCAACATTTTAATGGTCTAAGAAAGACAAATTAATGATCTTTCCATTGTGCCATAGCAGATCCTATTTTCCCCTTAAATTCCATTATAAAATCAGATATATTTCAATGGAAAAATACAGTGGCTCCCCAATATGATGAAAATATACTCAGAAATGAAAGCAGCATGGTATAATAGAAAGCACGTACAAAGTGGGAGTCAGAAGGTATGAGCTCTGCTATTAATAAGTTGTGTGATCTTCAGCAAGTCTTTTCCAATCCTATTAATACTAATAACAGAAGAAAGATTATGGAGTTCAAATTCTGTAAATTCAAATGATGATGTTACCTAGAATGAACCTTCCAATCAATATTCTGAACTTAATTAATCAACAAATTCAATTAATTTCTGTTGAGTGAGCGGTACCCTCTCCAAATTCAGCTCAATTCAGGACTCATTTATTAAGCCTATGATGTTCCAGGTAGTGGAGGTAGTGGAGGTTGGGGGAGAATACAAAACCAAAACAAAATAGTCCCTGTGCTTTCTCTACATTTTCTACCATTCAGTTACTATTTAAAATTTTCCTGTATTATCCTGTCCAACTGCAGGATAATGTTTTTTTAGAGAATAGACTTAGAATTGCTCAGTTGAAAAAGAAAACCTTATAAAACTTGCATTTAATCTTTCTTTGACTTTACTCAAGAGATTTGAATGTTAGAGCTTTAGCTAAAGACTCTTACAGAGGCAGGGTTTTGGCAAGGAGAATCTGCACAAACTTTTGACCTCTCTTTACCTTTTTAAAAAGGCACAATTCTTAATTTCATTTTTGAAGTAAACTGGAAATCATTGCTAAGTATTCTACTTGGCATCAGTCCATGGTTAGCTAAGCCTAACTCAGAAGACAGGGAGGGTTCCAAACCACCAAAAATGTTCCCCAGCTCCATCAAATCTCCCGGAGTCATTTTTGAAAATGACTTTTGTTTTGAAAATTCTTTTTGTTGTTGTTGTTCTGACAGGGTATATAAAATACGTATGTTATTAATTTGGGAGAAAAGATAATAGCTTAGGTCTCTACAGAACAGCATTTCAATCTCTGGGTGCCATAGCTGTTATAAAAATAGGTAAACTTTTCCTGACAGTAAGGAAGAGCTTTGGTAGTGATCACTTGATTTTGCTGCCTCGTCAGTGTTCATCAAGTACAGTAAAGAACTACACTTTGCATATGTCAGGGTCTCTGCCTCAGTAGGTCTGCTCTACGTATTTGGGTCCCAAGATAGTATTAATATAGCACTTAATCCGTGTTATTTCATTTAGTATTCCCAACAACCTTTTGAGGAAGGTACTACTATTATCCCCATTTTACAGTTGAAGAAACTGAATTGAGGAGAGGTTAAGTGATTTGCCCAGAGCCACTCAACTAGTAAGTGTTTGAGGCAGAATTTGAACGCAGGTCTTCCAGATTTTAAGATTAGTACTTAACCCATTCTATCTTTTTTTGCCACCATTCTGTACCAACAGGTCAGAATATTACCCAAATACTTTACCAACTACTCTAGGAAGTTCCCAGTGAGTCATTTTTGCAAGTGGTCCAGGGCTCCAGGGTCCATAGGGAAGGGTACTTACATTTTCATTTACTCTATGAATTGTAAAGTTAATGCTTTATAAGGCAAGGTACCTCATTTCTAGATTTCACTGGGTTACATCACCCCATGAGAACCAAGGAACAGACAGGAGAAAACCTTTAAATAAACCCAATGTCTTTATATTTATTTGCAAGGCTTTATATTAAGCTATTTGAAATGATATGTATTTCTCAGTTATGAAAAGTTTTCAGAAACTAGTGGTAGAGGAGGGGAAATAGATATGAAACAGCACTCAAGATAGATATAAGGCATTTGAAGTTTGTTTAGCATTTTCAGTTCAGAAGATACTCCATTACTTTTGAAAAGTTTATTTTGTTGTAAGCATTCCTGAATTGTCGTGAGATTTCAGTTTTTCGTACCCAGACCAGTCAGACCTCAGCAATTCTTTATTCCAATGGATCCTGTCCAGTTTCATAGTCAGAATCTGAAATGCAAGCCTGTGCTTAACCCTAGACCTTGGACCATTGCCATTACAATGAAACAGCTACTTGTTATCAAAGTTGAGTATATTTCAATCATCTTGCTTAGTGGCTTTTTTCTATTTTTTTCCTTGGAGAGTAGCCAAAAGTGCATTTCTTCAGCCAAAAAGGATTATGGATCTAAATGATTCTATTTCAATAGGATATGCTTGGATAGGTACTGTATATACATCAGCTACTGTGTCGACTCAAGCTTACTTGGGTCATAGGGCTTGATGTCATATGAGTGAAACATTGGATTAATGACATAGTTATACCCTTTGCCCTTTTAAAACTGCAACTCTGCATTTCATTCACATTAGGTCAATAAGATTAGCTCATTTTTCATGCAGACAGAATTCTCCTTTAAGTTAAAAAAAAAACCAATTACCCTTCCATAGTTGGTTCTTTCACCTAATAGGCCTTCAGAACTGTCTTTGAGCCAGTCTGTATTAAAGCAATACTTAGAACACAAATGGATTTTTTTATTTTGAGGTATTTAACCCTAAATAATCCATCTTCACATCTATAAAATGAGGAACAGTAGCAAAGCCCTGATTCATTTCGTACAGTAGTTCAGTGAACATAGGCTCACCATGTGTGAAAGATGGCCTTTGATCTCTTTCTCCTTGAACAAATCATAAAACAAGTTGAGGACTCATTCTGCCATCGTGTTAATATTCTGGAGACCACCCGTGGATAGCCGTAGTCATAATCAGTTAAAGTCAAAAGCAGGAATGTAAAACAGGCACTGATAAGAAAAGACAGACATAGCTACTACCCTGCCCACACCATCTTTTGCCCAACATTCAATAGCTATTGTTGTTTCAGTCTTCTTCTTTTCTCAGTTATATCAGACCTTTCATGACATTTTGGGGTTTTCTTGGTAAAGCTACTGGAGTATTTATCTAGTTCATTTTACAGATGAGGAAACTGAGGCAAACAGGGTTAAGTGACACTCAGGGTCACAGAACTAGTAAGTGTCTGAGGCCAGATTTGTATTCAGGAAAGGTTTCTAGGCCTGGCACTTTATCCACTGTCCCACCTAGCTTCTCATCGATAGCTATTATTTGCAGTGTTTATATTTCCTCTGATATTTTGCAGGAATAGTAAAATTTAGTTTGTATTTGTTTGGAAGGAAATGAGTAATTACTGAGTGTACTATGCATAGTACTGTAACCAAATGCGAAATGCTAAAATAAAAAGGGATGTTGAAATTGATTGAACAGACTGGCCAATGCCCTTCCTCCATTTTATAGACAATTGGAAAATATGTGTTCTATTTTGAAAAGTCAGCCAACTACATTGCTAATGTATGAAAATATGCTTCCTCCATGGGATAACAGGTAGTGATGTCAAAGCAGGTTTTGATTTGGGAACTTTAGAGATATGTAATTGAAAATGCCATGAAATAAAGTTTCTACTCTCTGGCTATCACCTAATCCTAATTATGTAGTAGGTTGTCTGTTCTGTGTAGTACAGTAGATAGAATGCGGGGCTTCCAGTCAAGAAGACCTAAGTTCAAATCCTGTCTCATGACCCTTGCTGGCTGCGTGACCCTGAGCAAGTCATCCAGCCTTTGTCTGCTTCAGTTCCATCAACTGTAAAATGGGAATAGTAGTAGCACCTGCTTCCCAGGATTGTTGTGAGGATAAAATGAGATCATATTTTAAAGTACTTTCCAAGCTTTAAAGCAATATATGAGTTATAATTATGATTTTTGTTTGAAGAGCATAAAGCAGCTACTATAAAAGTGGTACAATTTTTTTTAAAAAGTACTAGATAAGAATTTGGAGGGTCTGGGTTCAAATGTTGACTGTTTCCACTTATTACTTGTATGATCTGAGCTTCAACTCCTCATGTGTGAAATAAATGGGTTGGACTCAATGATTTCTAAGGCTCCTTCCAGCTCAAAATCTATTATGTCAGCATTCTGTGAATTCACAGTGTGATAATCAATGACGTCTTCATGAGAGAGATAGCATCAACAATTGACCTTGAAGCATGGGTAGGGTTTCAGTGGGTAGAGGTGGAAGTGGAGTGGTTAGTGCTTTACAGGCAAATAAGAATATAATGATCAAAGATATTGAAGTACAAATGCAGAGGGCGTATTTGACTAATGATGAATAAACCAATTTGGCTAGAGACTACGGTTCATGAATGAAATGCCATGTGTAAGATATAGATCATGGCACAAGGCATGCTTTTGAAAAAAAAACACCTGTCAACTTTGTTCATTGTTAAGTCACTGGAAGAGTAGGGAACTTTACACCATTCTCTTTCTATGGATACCATTCCACAGACTTCTGGCATTTTTCTATCTCTTGGATCTCAGTAGGATTCTAGGATCACCAGTGTAGAGCTAAAGAGGACCTTAGAGGTCTTCTAGCCTAATCCTCCTGTTTTTACAGATGAGGAAAGTTGGGGCCTAAAGAAATCATTGAGTAGGTAGAGCTGAAATTTGAACTTGTGGTTTTGTGATTCCAAATCCGGAATTGTTTCTGTTGCAGCATTTTTAGAGATGCCACAGTCTGAGGAATCTTTTTTCCCCCACTACATATTGATGCTTAACCAGGTCAATAAAAACTTGGAAGTATCACTTCCTTTTTTAAAAAATTTTATTTTCTACTCAAACTCCAGAACACAAATACAGAACCAAGAAAAGAAACAAAATCATACCATAAACTTAAATATTGGAACTTAAATACAAAGTAAGAAAAAAAAAGCATGTCTCATGCATAGCAGAACATAAGAGAAGATTCAAAATATGTAACAATAAATTATCATTTCAAGAAAATCTGTATGATAAAGTTGAGAACTGTCCATCTTTTCTTTGCTTCCTTGTAAGTTTTCTTTTGTTCTCTGCTGTACAATTTTTTACTTTGTTCTTTTTTCCCCTTCCCTCCCAAGGCTACAATCAAGTTTGGATGTGTTTCTCTATAGCTAGAGATATATACACACACATATACTTACATATATAGACATATATTTTCCCAAACAAATTCTACTCCTGATCTTTGCTTTTATGTTTGTGCATATCTCTTGTTTCCTATCACTCCTTCCTCCTCTACTTTACTACTACCCTCTACCTCGCCCTCCTATTACTTGACTACCCCCCTCTAAGAATCCGTCCCCTATCCTCCCATTCCCATTAATCTAAACACCCTTCTATACCACCCCTTTACCTATTCCCTCACCCTCCTCTCTAAAGATCCCTCCCTGCAATGTTAGTCATGAGACTTAAAGATCTTCCTTATCCATTAATGGTCCTGCACATTAAGGGAAGTTTGATTAGGGGAGATTTATTTTGTAGGAAGGCCCACACCTTTTGTTGATAAGGCACTAGTTCTCAAGGTTGTGATACCGTAGGGCTCTGAAAAGTGTACATATACTCTAAGGCGAGGTTTTGTTTTGGTGCTTACTTGTTAGAAGTATTTGTTTGTCCAGTCAAGACTCTGAGTAACTGCTAAGGAGCCCCCAGATTTTGAAAACCCAGATGTTGGTGCTTCTCTTGTCTGGTAACCATGTACGTATGGTCAGGCAGTTGGAAGCCCTGTCTGTTAGTCTTTCTGTTTGTAATTTCTGCTTGTATTTTCCCTGAAGTTCAGGGGGCTGACTTTTTCCCCTGAACTAAGTGAATAATGTATGTGCTTGATTAAAGTGATTGTTGACCCCTCCAAAGTTGCTTTTCTTTTAGAAAAGCAGATCTAAGAACCTGTACAGCAGCCCTCCTGTGTGTGCTGGGGTCCTTGCTGTCTTTCTCCCCCTTGTCCTCTCCCCCCTCCCTATGTCCCTACCATTTTGGAATTTAGAAGACTTTTATACTCTTCTAAATATATATGTATTGTTCCCTCTTAAACCCATTCCTGATGAACATAGGTTACCAGAACTACCAGCCCTCCTCCCCCATCTAATTCCTCTGTATTGATTCTTCCTCTTGCACCTCATTTGTTCAAAATAATTACTCTTTTTAGTTGTTCCTAAATGGTTCTACTTTTTAAATTCATATCATACTCCAGTTTTCCCCAATCTTTTTATGAGCTACCCAATTATTAATAAGAATCTTAGACATACATTTTACATGTATAAAAAGTAAATGGTCTGTCCTTATTGGATCCCTTATAATCAGTCTTCGGTATGTATCTTATATTTCTCTTGGCTTTTGTATGTCAGATCTTCTCTTAAGTTCAGGTTTTTTTTAACAAAGTCTTGAAAGTCTGAAAGTTCATGAAATGTCCTTTTTTGTTTTCCATTCAGGATGATGCTTAACTTTGCTGGGTATGCTATTTTCTACCAGAGCCCCAGCAGTATAACTCTCAGTGGAACTTTCTAATCTCTTTCTAACTGCTATAATAGCAGTTTCAACTTTTAAGTAGATACTGCAGTAGATAACATATTGATTTGATCTCTACAACTCAGCTGCCTTGCTCATTTGGCAAAGACTGCAAAAAGCCTGAGATAAGGTTAGGAAATGGTGCAAGTGTTTCCCCTTACAGGAGCTGACTCTAAGCCAAGATCATGGCAATGTAGTGATAGGATGAGGGGTTATTTGTAACATCTCTTTAACCATGGTAACACCATACTTAACTTAGAAGCATCAACCACCCCATGCACAGATTCTGTTCTGGTGTCTAAAAACCTACCCTCAGGTAGCCTTGTCCAACCATTCTAGTACCAGGGCTTTTGATCTCTGGATACACATGGTACTCAACCAATTCTGTGCTTTAAATCTTGCTGTGCCCTACACCTGAAAGATTTTTCTCCTTTCTTTTATAAAGTCCATCTCAAATGCTACCTTCCATCACTAATGACGTTCCCTTTGCACCTCACATTTGTTTAGTCATTTCATTTGTGTCTGACTCTTTGTGACTTGGGGTTTTCTTGGCAAAAATACTGTAGTGGTTTGCCATTTCCTTCTCCAGCTCATTTTGCAGATGAGTAAACTGATGTGGAAAGGGTTAAGTGACTTGCCCAGGATCACACAGCTTAATAAATGTCTTGAGGCCAGATTTGAACTCAAGGAGATGATTCTTCTTGTGTCCAGGCCCTGGACTCTATCCATGGGTCTGCCCTTGGACCTGACATAGCATTTCATTTATACCTCTCTTCTGAATTACCACTTCACGTTTCACATAATAGTTATCCTCCTTCTATACAGAAAGCCCTACGGGCTTTAGTTTACATAAACTTTCTACCTTACTGCATAGGTGCTAAATAAATGTTTGTTGAAATTAATGGATTTTTTCTTTCAACAACATACTAACTTGTTGATTTTTCAGGTATGTTTGTCTTCAAGTAATTTAGATTTTTTACATATAATTGGGACTTACTTCCCTGCAGTTCTGAATGACTTTCATTTTCTCCTGTAATAGTACCTTTTATCTTCATTATTATTTTTGAGTATGCATATTCCCTTTTCCTCTCCCACCCCCTCAACCTATTTAACTCAATGCTTCACTGTCTGTCAAAATTAAGAAAAAAATCCTTGAAAGTTCCTTACGGATATGAAATATTCTGTTTTTCCTCTTTGTCTCCCTGGCACTTAGCACAATGTCTGTCACGCTATAAGTACTTCTTAACTGTTTAAGAAATTCCATTAATTAAGGCATATACTTTGTAAACTTAGCCTGTAGAAAAACTTTGTGATTCTATCACTAATTAATTCTTTCATGTCTAATTAACCTTCTGCAGGCTTTTTATATTGGCTAAAAATAATGAATACTTTTCATTTTAAAAAAGCACAGTTTGATCACTCCTTGTATAAATTGGCACCAAAGAAATTGCCAAGGCAAGTGTCAACACCAGATCCTGGATTTACATCTTACAAACAATGCTGTCAGTTTTCAACCAAGGAAGTCTTCTCCTTTCTTATCCTAAGATATTAAAAGTTTTCTATCTGTGATCATGATGGGGAATGTTGGGTTTGTTTAGATAAACTGGTACCAAAATAGGGTCGACAGGAGCTTTTGACAGTAGCTAAAAGTAATTGGGACCCAAATTTCTGTACTTATCCCCAAAACTTAGGGGACTTTATTGCCATGGTTTATTTGTTATTTCTCAATTTTCTTTCCACAAAGTGAACTTAATTTGAGTTTTATAGTCATGGAAAGGTAGGGACTGGTCTATGACATCATTAGTATAGGGAATTCCCTGGTATGGAACACCCTGCACCAATTTAGGTTGGCACCTTCTCTGCATCTTTGAACTTTAGAGAGTTGCTTTGAAAGACTGATTTATTCAGGGTCACATAGTCAGTATATGTCAGAAGTGGGACTTGAACCCAGATGTTAAATCTGCCTTAAATCCAGCTCTTCCTGTACTACAACAGTGGTGTCAAACTCGGATTGAGAATGGGGCTACTAAATCACATGGCCTGCATACTGACTTAGAAAACCACATATTAATCATATATCTGTTCTATTGTATTATTGTTTCTTTTGTTAATATTGTGGAAAACACAGGCTATATGCCCCCTATCGCACAAAATGCTTTAAAAGAATGAATTTAAGTGGAAGATGAAATAGAAGACTTTAGATACAGTAAAAGGCTCAGTTTCCTTCAGATAATGTTAGGTATAAAATTAATACAGTAGGTAAAGTTATTCAAGTTCTGAAATTTAAGGTCTAATGGCAGTTGTTTCTATGACCATTTGAAAGATATACAGATGTTTCAAACATGGGGCTTGGCATCAATCTCCTGAATGAGGCCTGAACTAGATTAAAAATATAATTGGGAAAAACTTAAAAAGATAAGCAGAAATATAATGGAATATACTTAATGTTTTCTGAGTCAATATGTAGCCCACAATATTGAACAAAACAAATAAAAATATTGTAGACTGTTGATAATGTTAATATGTGGTTTTTCTAAGTCACTATGTAGTCTACAATATTAACAACCTTTGTTGTTGACTATATGACTATATGACTGTAAAACTGAAATTAAGTTCACTTTCTCCAGATTTTTCTATTATATTATTAATTTATTGTATTACAAAATGTTTCTGTCATTAGCTAGGGGTTTGGAAGCAATGCGGTTATAAAGCCTAGTTTCATGTAATAATATTTGTCGTAGTGACCTATAGAATTGTGTTATGACTTTTAAATAGTTTACAGTAGAAATACTAAAATAAGTACTTTGGTTAGTCAAAAGTAAGTGTACATTGAGTGGATTGACAAAGTTCAATCTATCTTCAGTTTACATAGATGGGTATATATATACACATATGCATAAGCATGACATATGGGGAGAGACAAGTAGTCAGACAGCATGATATAATGGAGAGAATATTGGCCTTGAATCTTGGTCAGGAAGACCTGGGTTCAGATGCTGCTTCTGACTCATGCTGCTTGGTGACCCTGGATGAGTAACTTAAACTTTCAGAACTCTAGACTAATCTCTAGGACTATCAGTTACAGAAAAGGTGCCAACCTGATTTTGTAGAGGGACTTTGCTTATCTGAGAATTCCTTAAGCTGATAAAGTCACAGATTCAGAGTTCACACGCATACACACACACATAGATATAAGACATTCTGTGTAATGTCTTCTTTATATATTATTTTCCCTATAAAATGTATAAAGTTATGTCCATTATGTATGGGTGTATGTATAGATCCACATATCTATATATAAGGCAGCATAGTATAGTGCAAAGTCAGCTGTGTAGGGAATCAGGTATCCTGGTTTCCAGTCTTGACTCAATTAAATTGAACTAGCATTTATTAAGCCCTTATTATTTATCAGGCACTGTGCTAGGCATCAGGGTTAGAAAAATAAAAATAAGACTCCCTCAAGGAACTTAGACAAATCACTTTATCACTGTGGACCTCACTGTATGGATATAAAGTAATCTTTTTTGAGTCATGAATCCCTTTGGCAAACTGGTGAATCCTGTGGATTCCTTCCTCAGAATAATGTTCTTAAAGCATTAAATAAAATACGTGGGATTTTAAAGGAAACCAATTATTGGAATATAGTTATCATAATATTTTTCAAAAACAAATTCATGGACCCCATGTTAAGAACCTCAGGGCCAGATGAATTCTGTGTCTTAAATGCCATGATGCTTTGAAGATGGTGCTACTTATCCACTGATGGTAAGGCATGTGTTCCAAAGTGTTTCTTTCCAAGAGGCTGGAATTAATGTATCATTCTCTTATGCCTGGTCCCTCTTATGACTAATGGCAAACACTGGAAAAACAACTAAGTAGGGTTGATTGGTTCAACTGTGACCACAGAAACAGAAACTTATTGGTATATGTGGTAATTCCACTCACAAACCTTAGCCTTATTAGCCCCAAGATCCCACAGATGTGCTCACCAGCCATTGACCATATGAGTAGACAAATGGGAAATTCCTGAGTTAAGGTTCTGTGCTTTAGCCGCTCCAGACAGAGTGAGGAGAATCTCTCATATGTATGCTTGTGCCTTTGTTCTTGGTCTTGTACAGTTCCTTGTAGGGTGCTATGTATGCAGTAGGCATCCTTTAAGTGCTTGTGGGAGGAAGAAGGGAAGGGATAGAAGGACCAAGGTAAATACAGTTCCTGGGAACACAAAGCTGTCACAGAAAGGAAGCTTTTACGTGTTTCTGAATGAGTTTTGAAGATCTCCGTTGCTTACAACTATTTACGTAAAGTGGTTACAGAAATTGCTGCTCTGAATTAACAAACTTACTAGCCTATGCACTGTTAACCAGTAATACTGACCCTGATACTAAATAAATCCTGATCAGAATTGGTAGGTCACCAACAGCAGAAAGTCACTGAAACTTAACAGGTGGTATCTATCTAGCCATAATGGTAGATCAAGGACTTGAAACTCTTGGGCTTACTAAATATTGCTCTTCATACACTATATTTTGGCCGAACTGGTCTGCTTGAGTGTTGTTGTTGTGTCTGTCCTTGGTTCTCGAAGAGGACCATGACATCAAGATGGTGACATGACTTGCAGTTGACTGTTTTGAGAGAAGGAGGGCTGTGCAAGGTCACCAGCCTCACTTTCTCCTCCTGAGCCATCAGGGTCCAGTGGCCTGATACTCATCAGGACGAATGGAGATGGCCCAGGATGCAAGTTTAGCCAAACTGGATTGCTTGAATGAATGAATGAAAAACATTTCAGTTCCTTCTGTGTGTTAAGTACCCAGGATACTGGTGACAAACTAAGACTATCTCTGCTTCCAAGGAATTCACATCCTAATTTGAAGAAGCAGCACAAAAAAAGAAGGTTCAGATGCAGAGTGGATGGAAAGGCCTAATGTTCTTTAGGGTATATTGACAAATAATCTGACAATAATATGTGGGAGTCCAGAAAGTGTAATGGCTAAATGGAAGGTAAGGCCTGAAGGGCACAGAATAAGGAGAAGTCCCTCTGACCCCCTTACCCCACACCCAGCCACAAAAATATAATTCTGAACTTGACAAACATGAACCAAAATGAAAATTTTCATACACAGTGGAATGTATACTTTCATACAAAGAGAGGATTGTACTTGAAATTCTGTATCTCCATAAAACACAGGCTGTTTTTCTTTTTAAGTACATGATAAATTCAACATATAACTTCCAAGGCTGTGTGCTTATAATTTCTTTCTAGCTTTCCTTCTCTTCTCTTTTCCTTTCAAAACCATGTTTCAATGACTCTTTTCTTTCTTTTCTTTTTCTAGTTTTTTTTTCTTTTGGCAGCTTTATCATATTTCCCTCTTACTATAGAATCCCTCCTCCCACCCCTACCCCAAATTGAGGAGGAAAAAAACCTTCTTAACAAATTCCCACATTGACTGCGTCTCAGTCTGGCTGGGCAGATGGTAAGGCCTCACAGTTCCTCACATGTGACGTTCTGTATTCCATCTCCAGGCATTTGCACAGCTTGACTGGCCCCATATCTAGAATGCGCTCCTCACCTCTTCCTCTTAGCAAACTTAGCTTCCTTCAAAGCTAAACTTGAGATCTGCCTTCTACAAGAATCCCGATTGTGATTCCCCCACTTTCTTTGCAAAAATACTTTGTATATATTATATTAATCTGTTGTGTTGATTTTCTATGTACATATTGTATGTCCTCCAATAAAATATAAGTTCTTTGGAGATGGGGACTGTTCCACTTTAGTCTTCACATTCCTCACCCTTAGCACAGTGTCTGGCATATGGTAAACACTTTATACATATTTTTTGAATGCTAAATGATTAAATTACATTGAACTTTGACACATATAGGATGATGTAGCAAAGAAATCATCTAAGTAAACATAATTTGTAATTTCTAAAAGACAGGTCTCAAAGAAGAGTGAAAACCTATGAAAAGTACATTAAGGGAAAACGTTTTTTTCTACACACACACACACACACACACACACACACACACACACACACAATCCTCTACCTCTCACTAAAAAAAAAAAAAAAACTGTTTGAATCCTTTTTACTTCTAGAAGTCCGAGGGCTGAAAGTCTTCACTATAATCACATTAGATATTCATATTCAAGTTTTTTTTTAAAACAGTATCATTTGGCTGCATGTTCCTAAACCCCTTACATAAAATACTGATTTAGATTCATGACTTCTATAACTTTATACCCCAAAGTGCTATGAAATCTTTTGGAAATTAGGTCATTCACAGTTACACTGCTTTCTTCTTTGCAGGCTAGTGAAAGATGCTCCTTGGGATGAGGTCCCCCTTGCTCACTCTCTGGTTGGTTTTGCCACTGCCTATGACTTCCTGTTCAACTACCTGAGCAAGACTCAACAGGAGAGATTTCTTGAAGTGATTGCCAATGCCTCGGGATATATGTACGAAACATCCTACCGCCGAGGATGGGGGTTTCAGTACCTGCACAATCACCAGCCTACCAATTGCATGGCCCTGTTGACGGGAAGCCTGGTTCTGATGAATCAAGGTGTGTGGTAAATTCAAATAAGGGAATAGACTGATGAGGCTTAGATTCATCCTGTTTCCCATTTCCTGAGCAGGAATGATTCTGACTGCTTGCTGTATTCTTTATGCTACACGTTCATACGCAGCTCCTCACCAAGCTCATGACCTGGGGTCATTGTGGGACATGTCCTAACTAATTCAAAGTTGTATTTTTCTCTTTTTTTTTGGATTAATTAGGCGAACTTTAATCTATTGAATATGGTATTATTTGTGATTTCCTTAGGCTACACAGTCAGAACAAAAAGTAAAGTGAAGATTTGGCCATTATCCAGCAAATCCTGGCAGTGAAGACAGCTGCCTGGGGTTAAAAAGTTCATTTAGAAGTGATTTGAGTTGGCTGTCCAGACTACTCAGGCTCACTAGATCATTTCCAACATATCACTTCATTTTTCCTTTGTAGACATACAACCTGAGCTTACAACATGACTGCCAGTCTTTCCTTCCCCTTTGTTCTTGGGAGGGCTCTGAACCAGCAAGATCATAGATTTAGAAGTGGTAGGGCCCTTAGAGACCATTGAATCCAACCTCTTTTTATTCATGCGGAAACTAAGTCCCAGAGTGGCTTGCCCATGGTCACACCAGCTAGTAAGTATTTGAGGCAGGATTTGAACTGAGGTCTTTATGACAAATCTAGTGCCTGAGATCCATTATGGCGTTCTGTAAATGACTCTCTTTCTGTATTATTATTAAAATAATGAAGAAGTCACAATTATATGAAACAGTTAAAATATTCAAAGAATACTTAGGAAGAAAAGTCATTGTGTTAAGATCTTGGATATTATTCATACTGAGGATTTTATCTCAGTCTAATTTCCCTTTTTGTCCTTTACCTATAGTATGTGCCCTGGGAATGGAAATTAATTTTAATATTCACCTCGGTAAAATATAAATAGGAAGGAGGAATTGCTGTTTCTTTTCCTGTCTCTTGATAAATATAATAAATTTCAAGGTCCAACATAAGAGGAGCAACATGATATAGCAAAAGGACCACTGCAATGGAATTCTAGGTTAGGGGTTCAGCTGAGTGACTCAGTGGGTAGAGTTCTGGCCCTGGAGTCAGGGAGACTTGAGTTCAAATCCAACCTCAGACACTTAGTAGCTGTGTGACCCTAGGCAAGTCACACCTCCTGCCTCAGTTTCCTCTTTTATAAAATGGAGATGATAGTAGTAGTACCTCCTCCCACAGTTGTGAAAATCAACTGGGATAACAGTTGTGAAGCACTCAAAATATTCTCAGTCCTCACAAAGTAACTGTGCAACCTTAGGTAAGTTACTTCACTTCTCCAGCCATCATTTTTTTCCTCAATAGAAAAAATAAGGGTAGATATAAAAAAATGCCTTTTGGATCTTTAAAAAAAAAATCTGTCACCTGGCATTTGGGTGGATTAACTATGCTATTGCCTGCAGAATACAAACTGCTTGCTGAATTGCCATCAGTATGTAATGCCACTATAGCTCTTTATGCTCATGGAGAATTATCAAGTATAACTCTTTTGGACATTTTGATTTATGTATGCTTTTTCTCTCTCCCATACTAGATTATTAGCTTCTTCAGGACAAAGGGCATATAGAATACTAATATATTGAGTATAACGCTGAATACGGTACATACTGCAATAGGAGAAACTGAGGGCAAGGTCAGAAATCACACCCCCTTCAAAAAAAAAGCCATCGAGAATCAATATGAACTGGAATAGATTAGCTAAATGTAGAAGTAACCCAGCCTAAATAATGGAGTATAAAAGTATTGCTTCTGAGGGCCTCCCCAAATCCCAGGATTTAAGATGTGTCCTAAGTCTCCACCAGGAAGACAGGGGTGTCCATCTAATCTCATTGGGAAATAGGATGTCTCCCAATCAAGCAAGCATTTATTAACTACCTACGCTGTGCTAGGCACCATGCACGGTACTGAGAACAGCAGTGCAAAGAATGAAAGGATTGCTACTCTCAAGAAGCTTACATTCTAAGTCTCACCAACCTAAGATAATTAACCATAATCTTAGAAATTATTACATATGAAAATATATTTTAAAAATAATAACATGAAAATTTTTAGTAGAAGAGTTAGTAGCCTATGAACAGCCTAGAAAATAAATAAAAACGTTTTGTCACCACCGTTGTCCAAAGAAGAAGGTAATGTTTTCACCGCTGCTACCTTTTGAAGGTGGAAGCTTTAAAAAACAGATGAGATTTTCAGAAATGATCAACTGGTTAAGAGACAATGGTTTCTGAGAAAGGGACTTGGATTTCTAGATCATAGTTTAAATATAAACCTGGAGGGGAAAGGAATGACTTCATGTCCAAGTCTGTGATAGAGATGGAGTTAGTCTGACCAATACCTTGGCATTAGGAAGAACAGATTTCAGAAGTCCCATATAATAGACATGGGCAAGTGAAGAGGGCACCTAACAAAGGCTGGTTAAAAATCCAATTTCCTTGGAATCTTATGAATTTGATTACATTGAGATCTTACAATGAAAAGGAAGGAAGCAAACCAGACACATAAATGTGCCAAATCCAGATGCTAAGGAGAATATAGTAGGTACAATCTAAGAAAAACACAGTACTGAGGTCACAGTACCCAAGAGATCCAGCAGTGAAACCCATACCTCAGTTACTTGTATGCAAATGAACCAAGGATGAATAATAAAGTGAAGTAGAGAGCCTAATGCAAGAAGGCAAATGTAATCTCACTGAGAGTTGGACTAATGGAATATGAATGCATGTGTGTCCAAACATAGTATTTCATCAGTACAGGAAACTTTCAGGGAGAAAACCCTCTTTATCTATGCAGTCTAATGCTCGGGAGAAGACTGTGGAGGAGGGAAGTAGGACTGAGGAATTAATTATGTGATTTATCCAGGATCAAACAGCCTACACATATCAGAGATGGGAATTGTACCTTTTTTCAGCCTCTAAGTGGCTTTCCTCCTGGCTCTGAGGCAGGTACTCTCTTCCACTTTGCCACCTTTCCTCTGTAGGTATAAATTATGAAATCCTACTTAAATTCTCAAAAAAAAGTGAGGAATATTTGCAGTATTACTGAATGGTGTTAGAGCCTTGCATCTCTAGTGTTAAGCAGTGTCTGCCTTATAATAGGTGTTTAAATAGTTCACATAAGGAATTTATAAAATGCAAATAGCATAGATTAGTCCATTTAACTCATTTAGCAGAAGTAGTTGTTTTTTTCTCCCACTCAGTGTCTTTAAGTATGGTCTTGGGTTGTTATTAAATTTTTCTTTGCCAATTAATTATGCTTGCCATGTAATTTTTCTGGTTCAGGTTATCTTCAGGAAGCCTATTTGTGGACCAAACAAGTTTTGGCCATCATGGAGAAGTCTATGGTCTTACTCAGAGAAGTCACAGATGGCTCCCTCTATGAAGGAGTCGCCTATGGCAGCTACACCACCAGGTCCCTCTTTCAGTATATGTTCCTGGTACAGAGGCATTTTGATATCAACCACTTCAATCACCCTTGGCTTAAGCAACACTTTGCATTCATGTACAGAACAGTCCTTCCAGGTGAGTGAGTTTCACAAAGGAGGTAGAGAATTAAGGAAGGTAATGACTCTTAGCTAAATTAGAATTCAATTTTTTCTCCATTGACGTAGATTCTTTACTTCCATATGCTGGGGAAGGATGAAGTCCTTGGGTTATGGGCACTTACTTATCCAGGATATTTGTCTTCTTAAGCAAAAGTGGTACATTCAAGAATAAATGCATTTTATACATAAGCACAGCATGTTTTTGGAGTGGATGTGTGTATTTATGACAAGTGCAAAATTACAATAATGGTAAGAACTTTTAAAGAACAGATTAAAAAAAGGTTAAAAGGCAAGTTAAAAGAAAAGAAATTTAACCAAGAACATTTCTTCTCTGTGTGTACACCATCTTGGTTTTATGTACTTGAGGTAATTTTTACATATATGAGAAACAAGTCCTTTTACTGATAGGTTTATTTTCTTGAATGTGTATATAATCCTTAATTATCCTACTTTGTTTTTCATTCCTTCTCCCAATCTCTTAGAAGTGCCTAGATATGCAACTCAAAGGAAAGATTCCAACTGCATTTAGCAGTAGGATCCATGGGATGAAGGGTGGAAAAAGGGTGGATTAAGGGAGAGCACACACCAATGAGCACAGGCCTTCCTTCTAAGTTCTACTCCTGACTGGCTGATTTTTACATGGAGATAGTTTTTAAAATCATTTCTTTGAGAGATATAATGCTTGATGAGGCTCTCAGTCATTTCATCTTATCATTTAGGAGAACTGAGCTTTTAGTGACAGTATAATTTTAGTGTGTGATTGCAAGGTACAGAAGAAGACCCGTGTCACAATCCCTTGCTTTGGTCAGTTTTAGTGACAGGACAATAACAACCGACATGTACTCGGTACTTTAAAGTGTATCAGGCACTTTTCAATATATTATCTCATTCAAGACTCACAACCACCTTCTGTGGTAGATATTATTACCCCATTTTACAGATGAGGAAGTGAAGCACAGGGGAATGAAAGAACTTAGGTTCACATTTCCTATTTCTGACTTCCCATGGGTTAGTTAACCTCTCTTTAGAGAAGCACAGTCATCAGTTAACATATGCAAAGGATATGTAGATTGACTTGGTAGAAATTTAAAAAAAAAACAAAACCTCCAAACCCTTAATTTCTTAACTTCTAATAAAGTAGACCAGTTCCTGGGCTTTATGTAAACAAAATATTTACGGAACATTCATGTAACCATGTCAGTATATAGAACCTGTGCATATGTTTCATAAAGGTAATTTCATAAATCTTTTTTTAAGATTAATGTGGCTCCTAGAGAATAAAATATATAAATGCCGTGGGAAATATTTATTTTCTCCATGTAAGTTTTTAAGATATTTATTCTTTCAATATTTCCTTCCCCCCCCCCCCACCCCCTTCAGGTTTTCAAAGAACCGTGGCAATTGCAGACTCAAATTACAACTGGTTTTATGGTCCAGAAAGTCAGTTGGTGTTTCTGGATAAATTTGTCATGCGTAATGGCAGTGGCAATTGGCTGGCAGATCAGATTCGACAGAACCGAGTGATAGAAGGTCCAGGAACAGCATCCAAAGGGCAACGCTGGTGTACTTTGCACACTGAATTTCTCTGGTATGACACACTGAATTGTCTTCAAAGAGCTATGGTTTTGACAGTTGGTCAATCAATAAACACTTATTAAGTGCCTACAGTATACCAGGCACTGTGCTGAAAGCTGGGGACACAAAAGAGGCAAAAGACAGTTCCCAACCTCCAGCAGCTTGCAATCTAATGGGGGAAAAAGCATGCTAACAACCATATACAAAGCAAGCTATGTAAATAAGTAGGAAATAAGGAAGATAAAATAAGAAACAATTAAGAGGGAAGGCAGTGGAACTATGTCTTTAGGTGATACGCAAGCTACATTTAAAAAAACTAATCTAAAACTTACACATTTTGCAGCACATGGCAGCATCAACATGATTGATATACTGTGCCCTATCTTAAAACCAAAAGACATCTCTGAATAGTTCTCATTTTTGTGTTAAATGACCTTTCAAGTTTGCTTTCCTCTCTTCTGGGGGAGGAGATATCTCCCTAGTTCACATTATCACAGAGCAAAACATATGCTTCTGCTTTACATCTCTTTGGATGTGGGTACAAAAAGGAAAAAATAAGCTTTGGGCTGCTATCATAACACAAATTTCATATGATAACATGTTTTGACAAATGGAGTATGAGAATTTCCTAACTTTGAAGAACTTGTTTCTAAGCATGTTTTTAGGGCAAAAAAAGTGTACAACAATGTTACTTTGCTTTAAGAGCCATTCATCATTGATTTGCCTTAATTTAAGAAAATAAACTTTTAAACCTCCAGGGAAACACTATCTCACCATCTGCTTTATCTATTGCCAAGTACATTGTTGTCACCCAATACTTTAAAATAAAAAGTACAAAGAATTGGTTTAATCATTAACCCATTACATCTTTTACCATCCTTTGGAAAGTGAGCTGCTCATAGTTTGATTCTTCCATTTTATCAGAGTTTCACAAATACATTAAGCCATTAATGAGAAAAAATAAAGAGGTTAGTGGTACTTTTCTTTGACTTACATTTTCGATGTTAATTTGCAATTATAAGAAAATGTTTGAGACTTATAGGTAATTTATAGGTTAAATTGTTCCATAATGTCTCCCACTTACCAAATTTTGTAAGGTCTAATCAAGGAAGATTTGAAATGAGGAAACATGGAGAAATAGATCAATGATAATTATGAGCCATTTTCTCTCCACTGGCACACATGAATTCCAGTGACATGAGAAATATACAAGAAGATGGAAGAAAGTCTTTATTTTTTGCTACTTTTGGCTAGTACTGTGAATTTGCTTTAATTCAGCATACACAAGTGTCCTGAATGCTTGCCAAAATATATGGAAAGACTGAATTCTTGTTGTTTTGAAACTCAGAAATCCCAAAATAACAAACAGGTCCAGAATCAAATAAGTATAAAACCAACTCCACCCAAAGTTGCTCCAGCTTTAAAGGTAGCTGATGACCTTCCTCCTGGAGCAGCGAAGTGTATGAACCTCATTCATGCCCACCCATCCATAGGTGCTCTGAGCAAAAGGTAGCAAGTGTCTGTGAACCCATAAAAACCAATGTGGTGCAAAGGAAAGAAGGCCAAACTTAGAGTCAAGGGATCTTGGTTTTGAATCCTGGAAGCTCTGCAACTTTATTCCTCGAGTGATGCCATTTAACTTCCCTAGGCCTCAGTGTCCTCCATTTGTAAAATGAGAAAGTGAAGTCACATGGCCTTGAAAGTCCCTTGTAGACCTAAATCTATGATCCTAAGGTTTTTTTCCCCAACTATGTAACAACTTGCAAATATGTACATGCAATTTAAATGGATCATAGAAGGTTAGGAATGGAAAGGACACTGGAGGTCATTAAGACCAACCCCCTCATTTCATATAAAAGAAAACTGAAACCCAGAGAAATGAGGCAATTTGCCCAATGTCACATAGATAATAAGGGGCAGAATTGGAACCGTAACATGTCTCCTATTTTGCACAGCAGTGCTGTTTCTTCTTCAGCATGCTGCTTCCTTTGGGGCCTTAGGTTCAGACTAAGGAGTGGAATCTAAGGAAAAAAAGATCTAAAAAATTATAAATAGTTTCCTGAAATTTCATCTTTGTGTAGTGCACTCTGGCCTTCTAGCAATAATGCACTTTCTTCCTAAGTTCTACCTTTGTTTCAAGTTTTGAGAAAGATAACAAAAATCAGACAAGACAGAAGTATGATGGAACCTCATCATGATATTATTCATTATAATTCTTTTCCTGTCATTTCCACCTAACTAAAAGTCTAGGAAATGTCCTCAGATCGAGAAGCTCTGACTGGGTTCACTATTAGTAGTAACAGCTCTCAAGTTTCTGAGAAAGAAATTGAGATTTTCTTGACTGTAATGCCGTCTGTGTGGGCTTAGGATTGCTATGGGATCCCCGAAGAATTCTAGGCCTCTGGGCCTCCCCTAGTTTGACAGATGCTATGGTATTCCCCTAAGGAGCATCATGGCTTACTGTACTTCCTAGACCTGTGTCTAAGACAGTGCAGGGCACATGTTGTTTTTATGTTGTTCTCCCAAATAATTGCATACTTAATTTATATTGGTATAATAAATATATGTATGTATTTATTATATTTATTTTTATTTTAAATATATTTATTACTATACATATATACTTATAAAGTACATGTACTTTATATTTGTATGTTATTCTCCCACTTGTTTCATGTGCTCTGATGTGTCATCCATTTGACTTTGAAATTCATGTTTATCTTTTATTTAATATTCACTTTTATAGGTATGAAGCCAGCTTGGGTTCTATACCTCCACCAGATTATGGAACCCCTACGTTACATTATTTTGAGGACTGGGGTGTTGTGACTTATGGAAGTGCCCTGCCTGCAGAGATCAATAGACCTTTCCTTTCCTTCAAGTCAGGAAAACTTGGAGGACGTGCAATTTATGACATTGTTCATAGAAACAAGTACAAAGAGTGGATCAAAGGATGGAGAAATTTTAATGCCGGCCATGAGCATCCTGACCAAAACTCATTTACCTTTGCTCCCAATGGTGTGCCTTTCATCACAGAGGCTCTCTATGGGCCAAAATACACCTTCTTCAACAACGTGCTAATGTTTTCCCCAGGTGTATCAAAGAGCTGTTTCTCTCCCTGGGAGGGTCAGGTCACAGAAGACTGCTCATCAAAGTGGTCAAAGTACAAACATGACTTGGCTGCTCACTGTCAGGGAAGAGTGGTTGCTGCTATGGAGAAGGAGGGAGTGGTTTTTATCCGAGGGGAAGGAGTTGGGGCCTACAACCCTCAGTTAAGGCTGAAGAATTTCCAGAGGAACCTAATTCTCTTACACCCTCAGCTCCTCCTCCTTGTGGACCAAATCCACCTGGAACAAGATAGTCCTCTAGAGGCAGCAGCCAGCTTTTTTCACAATGTGGATGTCCCTTTTGAGGAGACTATGGTGGATGGTGTCCATGGGGCTTCCATTAAGCAGAGAGATGGTACGTATAAAATGTACTGGATGGATGATACTGGCTATAGTGAGAAAGCAACCATTGCTTCAGTGACATACCCCCGGGGATATCCATACAATGGAACAAACTATGTGAATGTCACCACACATCTCCGGAGTCCCATCACCAGGGTAGCCTACCTCTTCATAGGACCTTCTGTAGATGTTCAAAGCTTCAGCATCCATGGGGATGCTCAACAGCTAGATGTATTTATAGCCACTAGTGACCATGCTTATGCCGTGTACCTTTGGACAGGTGAGGCTGCTGGACAAACACCCTTTGTGCATGTCATTGCAGATCGCCAAAAGATTCTGTTCGATCAGTCTGCCATCGTTAAAAGCTCCCCTGTGTCTGAGGTGAAGGACTATGCTGGAATTGTAGAGCACAGTCTTCAGCATTTCAAGCCAGTTTTCCAGCAGCTGGAGAAGCAGATCCTGTCCCGTGTCCGTAACACAGCTAGCTTTCGGAAGACTGCTGAGCGCCTGCTGAGATTTTCCGATAAGAGACAGACAGAGGAAGCCATTGATAGGATATTTGCAATCTCGCAGCAGCAGCAGCAGCAGCAGCAGCAGCAGCAGCAGAGAAAGCAGCAGCTACAAGGCAAGACAAAGAAGAACCGAAGGGCGGGCAGGCACTACAAATTCATTGATGCCGTCCCTGACATTTTTGCACAGATTGAAGTAAATGAGAAGAAGATCCGACAGAAAGCGCAGATTTTGGCACAGAAAGAGTTGCCTATAGATGAAGATGAGGAAATGAAAGACCTTTTAGATTTTGCTGATGTCTCCTATGTGAAACATAAAATTGGGGGGCCATTCAGAGGCCAGTTTGGGCAGGCCCAGATGGTGACAACTGCCCGAAGTAGGGCCCCCTCCATATCTGCTTCCTATACCAGGCTTTTTCTCATCCTGAACATTGCGATTTTCTTTGTCATGCTCGCAATGCAACTGACTTACTTTCAGAGGGCCCAGAGCCTGCATGGTCAGAGATGTGTCTACGCAGTCCTTCTGGCTGATAGCTGCATTTTGCTCTGGCTGTACTCCTCTTGTTCCCAGGCTCAGTGCTAGCCATGCTGCTATGACTGCCCCGCCATTTGATGACTTCTGGAATCAAAACTCAAAAAACCCTAAGAGGGTGCTAATTTTTTTGGGTGAATTTAGACTTCTCAGATGCATTCCAGGAAATCTGAGAGCAGGAGAAAGAGAAGGATCTTTTCAGGAAGAGGGGAGATAGAGAGAAACAGTAAGGCTTGGGGCATGCATAACTTCTTTAACCGAAGACTCACTTGATGGTCCCCTAGCATCTGGAAAAGTGGTTTGCTTTGCTAATGACAATAATCAAAACATGATTACTTTTAGCTGAAACAAAAAATTCAGAATTAAGCGATACTTTTCTTAACCATGGCATAAAAAAGAGGGAGGGGGACTAATTTTTAGAACTGGGTTTGTCTCATAAACTGGATGTTCAGTTCAGACATTATTCCATGACTACCAGAGAATTTTAAATCTTGAAACACAGTTTGTTTGCAGTACAAAATTCTGCCCCCTGGAGGTAGTCTCAATAGTGATTTAATTAGGTCACTTTATTGGATCATACCTTTAAAGCTGGATGAAACCTTAGAGGCCAGTTAGTCCAACCCCCTTCCTTTCTTTTTGCAGAAACTGAGGCCCAGAGAAAAAAGCGGCATGGCCAAGGTCACATAGGGAGTTAGTGGAAGAACTGAGATTCAAATTCAGGTTTTCTGATTCTGAATCCCAACACCCTTTTCACCACACCTACTTCAACAAATATTAGTATGTGCTTTTGATGTGCAAAGTCCTGAACTATGCACTGGGAAAACAGAAAAACAAAACAGTCCCTGCTTTCGAGTAAGTCATATTCAGCAGGGGATATAACACATAAACGTATATGTACACACCCGCATATATACATATGTATATATATGCTATATATGTATACATGTGTAGAAATATGCACACAAATAAGTAAATACAAATATTTGCATCTTGGGTTAATATTCAGATGTGCAAAAGAGAGAGTGCCACAGTACCATGAAAAACTAAGAATTTTTTTCCTCCCAGAGAGCAAAAAAATTTTCTTGGCAGTATAAATCTACACATATATATATATACACAGAAATACATACTCTCTCTCTTTCTCTCACTCTCTCTCACTCTCTCTCTCTCTCTCTCTCTCACACACACACACACACACACACACACACACACACACACACACCTGACAAACATTTCCCAAACTTCCAAGTGTAGCTTTAAGATAAATTCTCTTATCCAATTCACCATCAGGATAGGAGGTTTAATTGTGACTGAAAGTTAAGTTTGATTCTGCTATCCTTTGTGTGAGGGAGGGGGAGAAAACTATCAAGTAAAAGGATAAACAATTGGAAGGATCATTTGTGTGACTTAGAGATAAATTTCCACACCAAAGAAGATGAGAAGCAAAATATTTTATATGATGGTTATGTTTCTAATAAGGGAAGAAATGCTTTCCTTCAAGTTTATTTTGCTAAATAAACAGATGGTTATTGTCTCAGTTTTTATAGTCTTGTCTTTATTGTGTTATGTAGGATGTCCAACTTTTCCCCCATTCTTCAAAAATTTGTATTTCACTGAAATTTTATTTACAGATAGGTCCCAAATGATGAATCTCATGAAGTAGGTGAATGTGGTCAGATTCACACTATTTGGAGTTATAATTTTGTAAAAGGTGGTAATTGGGACAAGCCTCATGGAAATATCCAGTGCAAATTCAAATAATGTAACCCCTTAACGGGATCCAATATTTACACTAATTGGGATCTGGCAGTAATTAAAGGACTAAGATTTCATGTAATATAACTGTGACTGAATCAAACCAAATTTTCTATTTCCTTTAAACACAAATATTCCGAATTGTGATCTTTGACTCTTAATGTGCACATCAAAGAATGAGACTGATTGATAAGTAATGCCAGACATTAAAATTAATGTGATTGGATTTTGTGCCTTCACAAATGACACATTGGCACAATTATCTGGGGGGGGGGGGGGGGGAAGGGGGGAAGTAGGCTTAATTGCTTGTTACTTTTGCAAGCCAGTCTAGAAATAAACCAGATCTTTTAGGAAAAAAGAATTCCCAAACTTTAGCTGTTAAACACATTTGAATGGCTCCCATTGGAAAATGTGCACATTATTTTCAGCTTGATTTTCAGGAAAATAAGAAGCCCCAGTGGGTGGCAGTGTTTTCCTTTTTATTGGTAAGAGTGACAGTTTATAATAAGGTTTTTTGGGGGGAAAAAGGAGACAGATGCAGTTAAGCGTAGGGAAGATGGATATCATCTCCTTTGTTTTTTCCTGTTGGGATGGGATGGTCTTTGACTATGTGTTGTCAGTTCTAAACTTAGCCATTCCTACATAAGATAACCACAGGTTGTACTTTTTAACAGTTCCATACTCATCCACTGCATGTAGACTCTAGAAAGCAAGAAAAGAGGAATATTTCCCCCTTTCATATGAAAGGCCCCTAGAGAGGATGTCATTATACACTTTGTTTCCAAGACTATTGCTTCCAAAAGAACAATGCTTCTGTCTGCCTTGAAAGATACGCTTACTAGGATTTCAGCTGGTTTTATGTAAGGCTGAAAATGAACTTAATTTCATTAGCAATTCCTTCACCCTGCTCCCTCATTCCATTCATCTAAAAAGATTAATTGTCTGCTGGAGATATTCCAAGGGAAATTAGGGAGAAAAGGAAACATTATTTTGCTGCTATAATGCAACTCAACCTCAGACTTGAAAGAAAGAATGAATACACAAATAGTCTAAAAATTCAACTTTCCTCTCCCCCCCCCCCCCCATTTTCTGATGCTGGATAACAAGGGCACCTTTACATGTGACATATTTTTCCAGTTACTTAAACTTGGATGAAATGTACCACTAGAATTAAGTAAGTTTATGCTGACATTTTCCCTAATGGTCTTGATATTTCTTTCACTGGAGAAGAGGTAAAACTCAAGCTCAGTGGCAAGTGAAACTGATTCACGCTGAAATATAAAACACATATCTTCATAATGAGGCCTATTTTATAATGTTGGTAAAAACCAAAAACCACTCAGTAAAAACCAAGGAACTCTTTATGTCTGCAAGTAAGCCAAGCAGTGTTAAAGACCCATCAGTTTCAGTGCTGTTCACTATCAAAGAAACGTTTTGAGTCCATTAAACAAAATTTGACCTATAGCTCAAGAGAATGGTTAAACTTGGGTATCTAGCCATTTGAAAAAAAACAACTTGAGAATTATTCGCATAAAGAGCCTTTCTGTGGGTCAGGATTAAAGAAAGCAACATAGTCTCTTGCCTGAGGCCTATTAGCTGATGATGACTGACAATATCTGTCATCTTCCATTTGAGAACACATTCCTTTGAGATTGACAGTGTGACTATTAATGAACTTGAGTGGAATAACCTATAATGTAATCGCTCATATAACAGGAAAATGTCCATTGGTAATTTGCTGGGCCGCATCTGTGACTTACTTGGTATAGGAGACTCCCAGTATGAAACCATTCACCAATGTAGTTTGGAAACTGACAAGTAAATGTTGAGTCTTCTTTGAATGTTACCTGGGACACAGAAACTTAAATGTCTTACAAAGTCATTAGCATATGTCAGTCAATACTTGGACCCAAATCTTTCTGACTCCAAGGCTGTCCCTCTATCCATTTTGTCATGCTGTCTTTGCTAAATAAAATAATAACAACAATGTAAATGCAATGTTCTTCCAGAAATTATTTGTTCACCTTTTAAAGTTTTAATAAATTTCAGGCTTACAAATATATACATATTTTAACTGAATTTTCTTATTCGTAATTAATGTCTTTGGTGAAATTGATGGATATGTGATACATTTTTTAAAATTTTATAATGTTTGCTCCGTTGTTAAGTGTTGTGTATTTCACAAACCATACACAATGATCTGTTACTACAGATAACATGTGTGTTAATAGGATCATAGATTGAAAGCTAAAAGGGACCATCTAATCCAACCCCTTCATTTTACAGAAATCAAGGCCAGGAGAAATTCAATGATTTGCTCAAGGTCCCACAAACAATAAATGGCAAAGTTATGTTTTAAACCGAGGTCCTCATATTTGTCAAGTGCTTGGTATAGTGTCTGATAAAGTAGATGCTATATAAATATTTAGTCCTTTCCCCTTCCCCCATTTGGCTCTAAATGCAATACTCTTTTTTCCTTCTTTAAACAGTCTCTTGTTATTTCATATCTGTGAACTGAGGAATGAACGAAGTAGTACATTTTGTATCTACTTCAATACTTTAATAAAATAAACACATTTGGCTTGAGCAGTGATCTGGGGGAAGCAGTATGTCACAAAAGAGAGTATTGACACTGTGGTCATGAGCCTGAGTTGTGATCTCAACTCTGCCACTTAAAACCTGGGCATTCTTGGTCTCTGAAATGAAGGGGTTAAACTCAATAACCCCTGAGTCAGTACAGAGAACTCTGGAGTCAGAGGACCCAAGTCCAAATGCTGCCTCCAATGCTTATTACTTATGTGACTTTGGGCAAGTCCCTTAACCTCCTGCCTCAGTTTCCTCAAAAGGATTGGATTGCAAAGCCTCTGAGGTCCTTTCCAGCTCTAAATCTATGGTCCTATAGCCCTTCCAGCACTAGGTTCTATTTTAAAAAAAAGAAGTAAACTAAGTTGCACATATGTTGGATAATTTCAAACCCAGGCACACAGAGGAGGGCAAAACTTAAAAATAGATTTACAGATTTTTAGTTTTGGAAGATTTTTGGAAATCCTCTGATTCAACTCCCTCATATGGCAGATAAGGAAATTGAGGCCCAAGGAACTCAACTTGCCCAAGATCGTGCAGCCAGTTAGTGGCAAAGTAGGATTAAAGTCAAGTCCATTAGTCTTTCAGCTGTACCAAGTAAGCTCTTTATCTGTTAGTTTCTTGGACAAATAAGCTCTTCCTAATTTATTAGGTAAGTTTTCCTTATTTTTGTAAGAACCAGAGAGTGGAGATAATCAGCTATTATAGCTTTTATTTTTAATTAAAATCAGGGGTTTTTTTCTCTTTCACCTCTTCTGAGTCAAAAACAAAGACTTTGTAATAAATATACATAGTTAAGCAAAAACAAATTCCCATATTGGCTATGTTTCATTCTGTATCCTGAATCCGTCATCTCTCTGTGAGGAGGTAAGTGGTGTGCTTCATTATGGGTCCTCTAGAATCATGACTGGTCATTGCATTGATCAGAATTCTTTCATAGTTGTTTGTTTTTACACTGTTGCTACTACACAAATTGTTTCTTGGTTCTGCTCAGTTTATTCTGTATTAGTTTTTATAATTCTTCCTAAGTTTCTCTGAAACTGTACACTGTATCATTTTTAACTGTATAATAGTATTCCATGTATCAATATGCCATTATTTGTTAGGCCATTCCCAATGGTGCTCCTCTCCATAGTTTCCAGGGTTTTGCCACCATTATATATTTACTAGATAGATATAGCTGTAGGTCATATTCTTCTTCTTTGATCAGTTTGAGATATGGGTTTAATGATGGTATTGCTGGATTGAAATCACAGTCTAGTGAGTTTTGGGACATAGTTCTAGGCTGTTTTCCAGAATGACACAATGCTCCCAACAGTGCATTAATGGGATTTTTTTTTCCTGAAGCCCTACCAACATTTGTCATTTTAATATAGTTTTTCCTTGCCAGCAAATGTCTAATGAGGTGACGTGGCATAGTGGATAAGGAATTGCTTCAAGACCTGTGTGTTCAAATTTTGTGTCTGCTCTATACTGTCTATGTTAGCTTCAGCAAGTTGCTTGCTCCCTCTACTCAAGGCATTTAAGACTTTAAATTGTAGAGGAGGCATGACCTTCATGCATAGAGGGAATTTCCATATATGGGAATTCCCTCTTTCAATGAAATCACATATTGATTCTCTATCCTATTTTTATATCATGTTTTCCTGCAACATTTAACATTAATTTGTTGATATTAATTCAGTGGTCTTTAAGCCACTGAATATTAAAATCAATATGGAAAATTATCAAGAAAGGGCTATAAAAAATACCAGTCTAGGCTGGCCAAAGTATTTGGGTTTTTGACCCTTGTTTTAAAGTCTTGTTCAAACATTTCTGTTTTTTTAAAGAGATATAAAGATACTATATAGTTATATAATGATTATAACTAGCATTTGCCTAGCAATTTAATCCTCACAATGAGCCTATAAGTTAGGCTATTATTATCCCTATTTTACAGATGAGGAAACTGAGATGAACAGAGGTCGAACGACTTCTCAATGGTTACTTAACTAGTAAGTGTCTGAGCCTGGAATTCAGGGCTTCCTTGACTCCAGATCCAACACATTATCCACAGAGCCATCTATCTGCTTATTCAAATATAGAACATATGTTAAACAATCAAAATCAAATAAGGAGAAAAGGAAAATTTTCATCACTTTCAAGACAATAAAAGGTTAATATTTATATATGCAAGAAAAGTAACATGGTGTAGAGGAAAGATTGGCAGATATAAGGAGACCTGCTTTCTTATCTCATCTCTGCTGACAACTAGCTGTGTGATTGCGGGCAAATCCTTAACCGCTTAGAGCAACAGATGAGAAAAATCTATAGAATGGAGGAACTGGGTGGTCCCTCCTAGCCCCAGCCACCTCCCCAAAATTCATAAGATATATGAAATTCAGCATCATGTAAACATCATGTAAGGCTACCAACTTAAAGTCAAAGCATTTTCAAATACAATACCCAAACTACACGGACCAGATTACTGATTGCCAAATGCTATTCACAAAAGAGCTCTTCTCCAGTCAGAGACACTTAAAGGGCAATGAGGTGGGGAAGGAAAAGGAAGGACCTCAAGTTTTCTGTTTCTTCAAATGGAACTCAGAATTCTGCTAAGTGTTGTGACAAGGCTGGAAAGAAATCTTATAGCATGGTTCTGATCCAGAGACACTAGCGATAAAAAATAAAATAGTTCCTGCTGTCAAGGAGATTATATTTTTTGGGCAGAAGACAACATGTACACATAAAAGTAGGGTATGAAAGAACACTTGTTACTAATAGATAACTTCTTTGGTTAATACGTAGATTCCATTTTGTGCATTGTTTACATCATACAATATATACAAAAATGCATTAAAATATTAACACTATGTTTCCATTCTATTAAAAGTCCCTCTGTTTAAGTCCTCCTCCGATGCCTCACTGTGTTAGTGATGTGATGGTAGGGTCTCAAAGGCTGTGTCAAGAAGCCGAAGCACTAAGTAGGACATAACATTGGACACTGTATCTCATCATAGGATGAGGCTGGCTGATTTGGTGGGGCTCACCCTCAGACCCATCCCCAATACTACCAAGTGATTTCCCCCCACCCCCCCACAGCAACCCAGTTGCTGAACTCTTTCTTCTCTATATATTCCCTATCCCACCCCTACAGCTTCTCTAAACAGAACTAGAAAATACTCCAGACAAATACTCCAGAGAAATCCAAGGAAAATTCACACTGAGTCATTCTTCTGGTGCAGGTTAGCATGGAGAGATAGAAAAACCAGTGTGGACCCTGGGGAAGGGGTCTGGCTAAGGAGAGTCTAGGGTCCCAGGTCCAGCACAGAGGGGTTTAATGAGGCTTAGAGTACAGGAACAGGTGCAGGGACTGTAAGCTCTGGGCCATAGATCCGTGTTGACCTGAGGACAAAAATTGCACTGAGGGGTGGTGTTACAGAGGGAGTAGTAATTACTTACGGAGCCTAGGCTATGTACCAAGCAATGAGTAAGTTCAGAAGCAAGCAGCAGCTGTGTTGCTCTGATCACAGGAACAGAGTGAGGTCTCCGTTCCACCTTATAGCCCAGACTGAAACTTAAAGAGTAATAAAGAAGGAATCCTAAACCAGGAAGAAGTTTGTATTTGTTTCTCTAAACTAGCAGAGTTTTCCAGCTGGCTGATTGTGACTGAATCCATTAACAGGCTACTAGAACTCCAAATGGAGCAGGCTCATGGGCCTGTTGCGCAATCCCAAACCTGGGTCAGAAACTGGCAGAACTAAAATCAGGGGATCAGCAAAAAGACTTTGCTTTAGAATGGACTATTTTAGCAGCATTTAAATATGGTAGGTTCCCACTCAGGTGTCCCTGAGATCCCGAAATAGCATAACATTCAATACTCCAAGAAAACAGTAACAGCTCAGACATTTCCTCCAAAAGTGTGCAGACCCTGACTCTTAACATCAAGCCCCAAGTCAGGAAACAGACTAGAAGAATGGACAAACAAACAAACAAACAAGAATTCCATTGTAAAAAGCTAATCTGGTAACAGATATACTTAAAATACAAACCTCCAAAAAGAGAATAATCCTAAAACATCTACAAGCAAAGTCTCAAAGAAACATGCAACTTACATACTAAATTCCTAGCAGAAATGAGGCAAGGGTTTAAAGAAGTCATAAAGGTGTATTTATAAATGAAAGGAAATGCTAGAAGAAAAAAATGGAAAAAATGAGACTTATGGATGAAAGAATTGAAAAACGAATGGTTTGGCATCAGAAACACAATATCTTACCCTAGCAACAAACTCTCTGAAAATTAGAAAGGACCAAATAGTGGAGAATGAATGATTCCATGAGGCAATAAGAAATATTAAACAAAGTCAAAAGATAGAAGAAAATGTAAGGTATCTCACAGCAAACACAACTTACCTGAAAAATATATTGAAGGGAGAAATTTTAAGAATCATTTGACTCCCCAAAACCATGACCAAAACAAGTCTAGATATCATATTTCAAGAAATGTTGAAATATTAATATTAGAATGTTTTAGTGTATCAAGAAATATTCAAAGAAAACTGCACAGATCTCTTTAAGCCAGAGGGCAAAGTGAAATAGAAAGAATCCACCAGTCACTTCCTGAAAGAAACTTCAAAATGAAAACTTCCAGATCAAAGAAAAAAACACTGCAAGCAATTGTAAAGAAAAATTCCAATTCTGAGGAGCCATAGTTAGGACCACCACGCAATTTAGCAGCCACTACCATAAAGAAAAAAAGCTTTTGAATAGGATATTCCTAAGGGCAAAGAATAGTCTTTCAGACAAGATTAATTCACCCAGGAAGCCAAAATGTAATCTTATAAGAGGAAAAAATTTTGCCCTTTAATGAAACAGAGGACTTCAATCATGTCGCATAGACAGTTCAGAGCTGTCTATACAAATACAAACATAGGAACGTAGAAACGTTAAAAGGTAATCATCAATGAATAAATTACTAAGCAAGGATCAACTGCTTTTACATACTAATATGGGGAGATGATACAGGTACCCTTATGAACTCTATCTTAAGGGGGAAAGTGAGGGGAAGGTTAGAAAATCTATGTAATCGAGGTACGGAATACATGTCTCTATAAACAACGAGAAAGTGGTAGGGCAAGTGGCTGACATTTGCATCTTACATCTAAATTGGTCAAAGGAGGGAAAAGCACACACAGTTTGATCTTACACACATTTGCATCTTACATCTAAATTGGTCAAAGGAGGGAAAAACATGCACACAGTTTGATAGAGAAATACATTTCCCTCAACAGAAAAACAGGAGGGTAAAGGGAAGAGAGAGAAAGGAGAAAAGGAAGACTAGATTAAGGGAAGAATTTGTCCTAAGCAAAACAGACTCTAAACATTACCAAAAAAAATATTTATAGATCTTTCTGTGGCAAATAATTGCAAACTAGGGGTACCTATCAGCTAGGAAATGCCTGACCAAGTTACACAAACCTAATGGAATAATACTGTGCTGCAAAAAATTGTGAAGGAAATGTTCCAGAGAAACATGGGAAGACTTGTATGAACTGATACAGAGTGAAGGGAGCTGAACCAAGAGAACAATTTATATAACAACAAGACAATATATATATATATATATATATATATATATATATATATATATATATATATATATATATATATATATAAAGACAATAGTAATTTTGATCAGCATAAGGACCAACCATGATTACAGAGGTCTCACAATTTTAAAATGTTGCCTACCTTCCGATGGAGAAGGGAAGGACAAAGAGTACAGAAAGAGACATTATTTTTGGATATGGTCAAAGTAGAAATTTGTTTTGCTTGACTATACAAGTGTGAAACAGGGATCCTATTTTTCCCTCTTTCTCTATTTGGGGAAGGGGTCAGGTAGGATGAATGAGAGAGAAAATGGATTTTTGCTAATTGAAAAAATGTAATAAAAAAAGAAAAGAGAAAAAGTTATGTAGAATTATATGGTTTCATATGCAATCCTTTTTTCTGTTCTATATATGCAGAAATTTCTCTTTTATTTGGTGCTTCTTAGGTTTCTTTATAAAAATTTAAAAAGAAGAAAGATTATATTTGTTCTGTTTTCCACATATAGTAGAACCAAGATAATAGGTGAATATTTCAAAGATGCTCATTACACCAAATGTTAGAAAAACTTCCTAACAATTTCATCTGTCCCACAGAGGAATGGACTACTTAGATAAGTGTGTTCTCTCTCCTTAGAAGTCTTGAAGCTGAAACTACACGGCTACTTACCAAACATGTTATAGTAAAGATACCTTTGAGGGTCTGGGTTGGACTAGATAACAGCAAAGATCCTTCCAAATCTCAAATTCTGTGATTCACCATATCCTCATATAAACTTCTCCAGGGCAAAGACTGTTTTGTATTTTTTAATCCCCAGCAGATGGTATAGGTGCTTACTCACAGTAATTAGTCCTTTCAGAATTGTTTCAACCATCTACTAAATGGAAGGTTGTAATCTGAGTTTGTTAATGAGAAGATGTTAATAATCCTCATGGATCCTTGGAGTGTTAAAAGCACACAAAAGCATCCTTTTAGTAGCTATTACTAAAATAATGTATATAATTTTGTAACATAATATGAATGCTTCAGAGTGCTATAAAATATGAACTTTGATATCATTGCAAAATACTTCTCAAGTGCTCATGCTGACAAAATATCACCGGACTTTCAGCAAGCACTTTTCTTTCTGTTAATGCAAATCCTTGGTCACATTTTGTGTTCTTCATCTTTAAGTTACTTCAGGAGAATGTGGAAAAGTAGCTCTAAAATCCATCAATAAGCATTTATTATCTACTATGTGCCAGGCACTGAGGATTCAAAGAAGGAAGTTAATATGGGAGGGTGGAGAAGGTAGAAAGGGAAGGCTCTAGCAACTGGGAGAAGGCCTCAAGCAGGTGTTTTAGGGAAGCTTGGAAGGGAGCCAATGTGTCTCTGGTATATTTTATGATAAAATGGCTTCTGAGTATGGGGTCAGCCAGGGAAAAGGCAAGGAGACAGGAAATGGGATGTTGTGTGAGGGACAGCAAGACGACAGTTTAGCTGGACCGTAGAATGAGGGTTTCTTTTTCTTTCTTCCTTTCTTCCTGTCTCCTTTCCTTTCTTCCTTCTTTGCTTTCTTTCTTTCTCTCCCTCCTTCCTCTCTCTCTTTCTTTTGGTGATATTCATTTCTTTCTTCTTGAAGTGACTATATATTTATATACATATATATATGCATATATAAACATAGAGGGTCAGTGTGCAACTCTGTTGTACAATGATTAATATAATTCAAAATATAGCCTCATTGTACATGGTGTAGGAGAACATCATGGTACATGGCATGGTGATATAAATTCAACTTCTGCTTTTTGTATCTTCAGTCTCTGATTGAAAAAGACAATCTTTTTGCACAGTGTCTTTGGATCATTTTTTGTTCATGATTGTAAATACTTTTTTTTGCAGAGACTTTTTTCTGTTTTCCTGGAATATTACTTTAGAGCCAAATTTTAAGTAATACTGAAATCACTGTCAAATTAAGCAAGCTTTCCATTTTCTTACCAGTACTTTAAAGGACACTCACTTTAGCATAACCTTCCAAAATCAAGTTGAATAATCTTCGACAAATGGTAAAGGTTCTTCTTGGAAACTTGCAAAATTAAACATGCTAGGCACTATGCCCCAAATAGTTGTAAACTGGGGGTGTAGTAGATATAAAAGTTGTTAGGATACTCACCAAGATTAGTAAGTCTTTCAGATTTCAACCATTTTGCTCCAGCTGGCATTAACATCTTTTTCTTTCCTTTGAATTTCTCTTTACGCTATCATTAGCACCTTATTATAACATACGTGTGTGCACGTGTGTATGTATATACATACTGTTTTTTGTTCTAACTGCTGACAATACATGATCAATCATTTTAAAAGATCAATATCTAGTGCCGAAATATATATGATATTTTCTTTTTTGTTGTTTCATGACATGAATCCAAATCGCACAAGATAAAAAGACATTGATCATTACGGTAGGATCTGCATCTCCAGTGAAACCATGGATCTATTGAAACATTAAAATTTATATGTTTGGCTTACAGTAGGTGATTAGTAAAAGTTTATTCATTTCTTGATTGATCAAGAGCACCAGGGAGTCAATCTCACATTTCTGTGCTGTTGATAGCACCTAGAATGATTCTACACACACTGCAGGCAATCACTGAGGCATGGGCAAAATTCAGGCTAGAGCTCAGCTCTCAATCTGATTTCATTCAAAAATTATTTATTAACCTTCATTATATACAAAGCACTATTCTAGGCTTTGGGTAATCCAATTATTAACAGTGATGCATTTCTTACTCTCAAGGATCTTATAACAGATTATATGCTGTGACATGTTCACTAATAAGGAAAATACAGAGAAGGTTCTGATAAGGGCAAAGGAAAAAGTTGGACAAAATTTGAAAAAAGATCACTTTTAGTGGTGGCGGGGAACTTGGTTTAGACGTCATGGTGAAAGTGACACAAGACCTAGATTTTGAAGGAAGAGAAGGATTTCAGTTTAAAGAAATTGGGAGAGTGTGTTTCAGGAATGGGGGAAGGGGATCATATGTATGAATACATAGAAGTGGGAGATGGTATAGTGAATCCTAGGGATGGATAGTAGTCTTTTTATATGTGAATAGTTAGCATTTGAAGGGGTGAAATGTGAAGCAATGCTGTTAATGTAGGTTGGAGCCATACTATAAAGGCTTTTAAATGCCAGGCTGAGGATTTCATATTTTATCCTAGAGGTAATAGGGAGTTACAGAAGATTTTTGGGTTTTTTATTTCTTTCTTTTTGAGAAAGAGTTACGTAGTCAGATTGAACACTGGGAAGATTATTTTGGCAGTTCTGTGCATGAAGGATTTCAGAAAGGAGAAGACAGTCAAGGATATCAGTAAGAAGGATATAGTCATAGCTCCAAACAAGAGGCAGTGAGTGCATAAACTAGAGTGGTAGCAAGGTGTGAGAGGATATACATGCAAGAACTATTTCAGAACCAATAAGACTTGGAAGTTGATTGAATATGGGCTAAAAAAGGAGAGGGAAGAGTCAAAGAGGATTCTGAGGTTTTGAGACCAGGTGAGAAGGAAGAGTTTAGTACCACGAATAGAAAGAGGAGAATTAAGAGAAATGGGAAAACAGGTTGTAAGGGGAAGATTAGTGTAATTTTGGACATGTTTGAATTTGAAGTACTAATTGGTCATCCATTTAGAGATGTCTAATGGGAATGAAGCAGTTGGTCTTGGGATACTTGGGACAGCTAAGTGGTGCAGTGGATAAAATGCCAAGCCTGGAGTCAGGAAGACCTGAGGTTCAATCTGGTCTCAGTCATGTATTAGCTGTGTGAATGTGGGCAAGTCATTTAACTCTGTTTGCCTCAGTTTCCTCATCTGTAAAATGAACTGGAGAAGGAAATGGAAAACCACTCCAGTATCTTTGCCAAGAAAACTCCAAATGGGGTCACTGAGAGTTGGACAGGACTGAAATGCCTCAACAATGACAACAAAAAGTGGGAAACTGGAGATAGGGGACTGGATTTCATGAAAATAACTGGGACTAGATTAGTCAGTCAAGAATTTTTTAGCTGTCATCATGTTTCAGGCACTATTCTAAGTGCCAAAGGATAAAAAAAAAAAGCCAAAAGCATGGTCCCTGCTCTCAAGGAGCTAATATTCTTTTTTCTTTATTAATTTTATTTATTTTTAGTGTTTTACAATCACTACCACATAACTTAGATTTTTTCCCTTCCCTCCTCCCAGCTCCCTCCTCACTCCCCAAGACGGCATACAATTTTATATAGGTTCTACACATACATTCCTATTAAATACATTTTCACTATAGTCATGATGTGCAGAAGAATTAAAGTGAATGGGAGAAATCATACAACAGACCAAAGTGTAATACACACACACACACACACACACACACACACACACACACACACACACACACACACACACACACACACAAGATCTGCTACATTCTGCGGTTGAATTCCATAGTTCTTTCTCTGGATATGAAAGGCATTTTGCCTTAAAAGATCATTGGGACTTTTTTTTAAGTCCTTGCATTGCAGTGATGTTCCACGTCTACCAGAAGAAACTCTTGCACTCTGTGGTCGTTGCTGTGCACAAAGTTCTCCTGGTTCTGCTCCTTTCACTCAGCTTCAGATCATATAAGTCTTTCCAGGCCTCTCTGAAGTCTTCCTGTTCATCATTTCTTATAGCACAATAGTATTCCATTACATTCATACATACATTCCATTACCACAGTTTATTCAACCATTCCCCAATTGAAGGACATCCCCTTGATTTCCAGTTTTTGGCCAGCACAAAGAGCTGCTATAAATATTTTTGTATATGTGGGGCCCCTTCCCATTTTTATGATCTCTTGGGGATACAATCCTAGAAGCGCTATTGCTGGGTCAAAGGGTATGCATATTTTTGCAGCCCTTTGGGCATAGTTCCAAATTGCTCTCCAGAATGGTTGGATCAGCTCACAGCAAGGAGCTCATATTCTAATGAAAGATGTACATACAATGTATTTATATAAAGATGTAATATAAATGGGAAGTAATATCAGAAGGAAGGCATGAGGTAGAAGTGGGAAGAAGGGCAACAAGGGCATCTTGTGGAAGGTGGAGTTTGAGCTGAGACTTGAAGGAAGGCAGGAAGAAAGGAAGGGAGGAAGAGAATTCCCGCTGTGGAAAAGTGTGAAAAGTGTTAAGTGTGAATAACAGCATGTAGGCTGGTGTCACTTTGTCATAGAATATTTGGAGGGCAATGAAGTGTAAAAAAACTGGAAAGGTGATTAATCAATTAATAAACATTTATTAAATGAATGCTATGTATCAAACACTGTGCAGAGCACCAGGGATACAAAAAGATTCAATAGATAGTGCACTGCCCTTACAGACTAATGGAAGAAAAGAGAGGGATTGGGAAGAGCTTTAAGAGACAAATGGATGTCTATCTTTGATGCTGGAGCCGATAGAAGACAAGCAGATTTTACTAAGTAGGGGAGTCATATGGTCAGACCTGCCATCACTCTGACAACTGAGTGGAGGATTGACTGGAGTGGAGAGAGATGAGTCAGGAAGACTAAGCTGGAGGGTATTGCAATACTCCAGGTGTGAGAAGATAAGGGCTGATAACAGGGTGGTGGTTGTGTGAGCGGCGAGGAGTGGATGTGTATTGGATGTGGATGTTGTGCAGGAAAAATGACAAGACTTGGCAGAAGATTGGCTATAGTGGGGTGAATATAAATGAGAAGTGGAAGATGACACCCACACTGGGAGCCTGAGTGATAGGGAGAACAGTGGTGTCCTTAGCAGCAACAGGGACTTTCTGAAGGAGGAGATGGCTTGTTTGAGAGTCATCTGCCAAAAGATGATGAGTGAAGTCATGGAAGTAATACAAATAACTAGAGGGAGAATGCCGAAAGAGAAGAGAAGCTGGGGTGAGCCTCGAGCTACAAAGATTTGGGGACTCTCCTGACTTCCAGGCCTCTGTTTTCTATCATAATCTGCCCTCAACCAAAACAAAATATGTAAATAGACATACTATACTTCTGTGAGTGTTCTTTTTTAAATTATTATTTATTTTTTAACTTTCTTTTCCTTTTAAAGCATATTCCAAATTCTTTCCCTCCTTCCCATCGCTCCCTAACCCACTGAGAAGGCAAGCAAAATGATGTCAGTTTTACATATGAAGTCATGCAAAACATATTTCCATGTTAGCCATATTGCAAAAAATAACCACAACACAGAAAGCCAGAAGATTATACTTTAGTTGGTGCTGAGTTCATCAGTTCTTTCCTTGGAGGCAGATGGCACTTTTCATCATGAGATCTTTGGAATTGTCTTGGATCACTGTACTGAACAGAATAGTCATGTCTTTCACCGTTCGTCATTCTCTCACTGTGCACAATGATCTCTCAGCTCCTCTCACTTCATTCAGCTTTAGTTCATACAGGTCTTGACATTTTTTATCCAAAACAACACCCCTCATCATTTCTTTCAGCACAATAGTTTTCTATCATACTCATATGCTACCACTTATTCAGTCATTCCTCAAGGGTGTTTTGACAATTTCCTCATACTACAATTGCAACCTCTCTCATTAATCAATTTTCCCTGAACTCCCATTCCATGTTATTAGTATTTATTTATTAAACAAATTGGAGAAACCTCTTTCTCCAAAAGTTTTTGCTCCCTTTTCTCTAAATTCTCATCCTCAGCAAACATTTATTAACATTTTACTATGTGTTAGGCATTACACTAATCCCCAGGGACACGATGAAAGGCAAAAACACAGACTCTGACTTTAAGAAGCTCACAGTCTCAAATCCCTTCATCAACTACATTAAATAAATATCAAGGGTACTGGTTATACATTTATTAGTAGTATAACAAACAATAAGACAAATATGTACAGTCATAATCACCTCTAATTATTTCAGTGACTGTTGACTCCTCAATTCTAGAAAGAGAAGCCCACTATTTAATCTGCCCAGATGCCAACTAAAGTCTCTTTTCTATAATTGTCTTAAAGTTCTTTTGTTACAGTTAAATCTGTTCCCTTAGGAAAGAATTTTCTTAAACCTTTCTGTCTTTTTTATTCTTTTTTCCAGTCATCAGTCAATAGTCTCCCAAGAATGACAGTTCAAACCATTCCCCAAGATTCCATTGGTTCTTTTTTTAATAGTCTTTCATTTTTTTCCCCCAAATTGCATGTCAAGACAATTTTTAGCATTCATTTTTACAAGATTTTGAGTTCCATATGCCCGAAGGGCTATAAAACTGTGCCTACCCTTTGATCTAGCAATACAACTTCTGGGTCTGTATCCCAAAGAGATCATAAAAAAGGGAAAAGGACTGACTTACAAAAAAATATTTATAGCAGTTCTTTTTGTGCTGGCAAAGAATTGGAAACTGGGGGAATGTTCATCATTTGGGGAATGGCTGAACAAGTCGTGGTGTATGAATGTAATGGAATACTATTGTTCTATAAGAAATGATGAGCAGGCAGATTACAGAAAAACCTGGAAAAACTTCCATGAATTGGTAGTGAGTGAGGTGAGCAGAACCAGGAGAACACTGTACACAGGGACAGCAGCATTGGGCAATAATCAGCTTTGATAGACTTGGTTTTTCTCAGCAATGCAATGATCTAAGACAATTCCAAAAGACTCACAATGGAAAATGCTATCTACATTCAGAGAAAGAACTATGGAGCTTGAATGCAGATCAAAGTATATATTTTCACTTTTTATTTCTCATGATTTTGCTCTTTTGTTCTGATTCTTCTTTCACAACATGACTAATATGGAAATATTTTTAGATGATTGTACATGTGTAGCCTACATCAGGTTGCTTGCCATCTTGGGGAGAGGGGAACGGAGAGAAGAAGGGAGAAAAACTTTGGAACACAAAATCTTAAAGAAGTGAATGTTGAAAACTAAAAAATAAATAAGTAAATAAAAAATATGCATTTTTAAAAAGATTTTTAGTTCCAAACTTTTGTTGCTCCCTCCCCTCCCCTCTTCTGAAAATGGTAGACAATTTTATATAGACTATACATGCACTATCATGTAAAACATTTTCATATTAGTTACAGTTGTGAAAGAAGAAACATAAAAAAAATCACTAAAAAGAATAAAGTAAGCAAAAAAATATGCTTTGATCTGCATTCAGAGTACATCAGTTCTTTACCTGGATGTGGATAGCATTTTCCTTCGTGAATCCTTCGTACTTGTCTTGAATCATCATGTTTCTGAGAAGAGTTGAGTCATTCAGAATTGGTCATCACAATGCTGCTGATACTGTGTACCATATTTTTCTGGCTCTACTCATTTCATTTTGCATCAATTCGCATATGTCTTTCTAGGTTTTTTTTGAAATCTGCTTATTCTTATTACACAATAGTGTTCTATTACATGCATATGCCACAGCTTATTTAGCCATTCCCCAGTTGATGGGCATCGCCTCAATTTCCAATATTTTGCCACCACAAAAAAAGGTTTGCTATAAATATATTGGCACATGTAGATACTTTTCCCTTTTTTATGATCTCTTTGGAATACAGACATAGTATTGCTGGATCAAAGAATATGCACAGTTTAGTTGTCCTTTGGGCATAGTTCCAAATTGCTCTCCAGAATGATTGGATCAGTTCACAAGTCCACCAACAGTGAATGAGTGTCCCAGTTTTCCCACATCCTCTCCTCTCATCCTCTGACGAAATTTTATCATTTTCTGTTTTTGTTGTATTAGCCAATCTGATAAGTGTGAAGTGGTACTTCGAAGCTGTTTTAATTTGCATTTCTCTAATCAAAAATGATTTAGAGCATTTCTTCATCTGAAAACTTCCTGTTAATATCCTTTGACCATTTATCAATTGGGGAATGACTTGTATTATAAATTTGACTCAGTTCTCTATATATTTAAGAAAAGAGGTCTTTATCAGACACCTGCTGTAAAGATTGTTTTCTACCTTTCTGCTTCCCTTCTAATCTTGGTTGCATTGGTTTTGTTGGTACAAAAGCTTTTCAATTTAATATAATCAAAATTATCTATTTTACATTTCATAATGTTCTCTATCTCTTGTTTGGTGATGAACTTGTAACTCACTTAATTTCTCCATTAAGAATTTGGATGCTATACAACTTGGTACATATGTGTTTAGTATTGTTATTACTTCATTGTCTATGGTACCTTTTCAGTAAGATGTAGTTTCCTTCCTTATCTCTTTTAATTAGGTCTACTTTTGCTTTTGCTTTGTCTGAGATCAGGATTGCTATCCGTTTTGTTTTGTTTTTTTAGCTTCAGCTGAAGCATAATAGATTCTGCTTCAGTCTCTTGCCTTTGCTCTCTCTACTTCAAGTGTGTTTCTTACAAAAGATATAAATGCAGGATTCTGGGTTTTGATCCACTCTGCTATTCACTTTTATTATATAGGAGGATTCATCCCATTCACATTCACAGTTATGATTACTCACTGTGTATTTCCCTCCATCCTATTTTCTCTCTCTCTCTCTCTCTCTCTCTCTCTCTCTCTCTCTCTCTCTCTCTCTCTCTCTCTCCCCCCCCTCCCCTTTCCCCCTTTCCCTTCTCACCAGCATTTTGTTTCTGTCTATTGCCTCCCCCTATTTCTACTCTCTTTTCTGTCAGTCCCCCATCTGTTTATTTGATCTCCTCCCCTCCTACTTTCCTGTTGGGTAACACAGATTTCTATATTCCACTGACTGTGTATATTACTCCCTCTTGGAGCCAATACTAATGACAGTAAGATTCAAACAATGCCCATCACCCACTGTCCCATCTTTCCTTGCACTGTAATAGGCTTTTTGCACCTCTTCCTGTGGAATAATTTATCCCATTCTATGTCACCCTTCCTTCTGTGCTCTGTGTATTCCTTTTTCTCATCCCTTAATTATTTTTTATGTCATTCCCTCCAATTTAACTTATGCCTGTACCTTCTGTCTATGTATATTCCTTCCAGCTATATTATTAGTGGTATAATTTTTAAGAATTACAAGTTACATCTTCCCATGGAGGGATGTAAACAATTCAGGTCTATTGAACCTTTATGTTTTCTTTTCCCTTTCTATTTGTTAATGTTTCTCTTGGGTCTTGATACTGGAGATCAATTTTTTTTTGTTCAGTTCTGGTCTTCTCCTTATGGAAGCTTGAAATTCTCCTATTCCATTGAATGACCATTTTTGCCTTTGAAGTATTAGGTTTAATTTCACCAGATAAGTGATTCTTGGTTGTAGTCCTAGCTCCTTTTCCTTCCAGAATGTCATGTTCTATGACCTCTGATCCTTTAATGTTGCAGCTGCTAAGTTGTATGTAATCCTGATTGTAGCTTCCCAGTATTTGCATTGTTTCTTTCTGGACATTTGCTGTATTTTTTCCTTGATGTGATTTGTAATTTGGCTATAATCTTACTTGAAGTTTTTCTTTTAGGATCTCTTTCCTGAAGTGACTGGTGGATTCTTTCAATGCCAGTTTTGCCCTATGGTTCCAGGATATCAGATGGACAGCTTTCCTTGATAATTTCTTGAAAGATGCTACCTAGGTCCTCCTTTTGATTATTGTTTTCAGGCAGTGCAATAATTCTGACATTGTCTCTCCTGGGTCTATTTTCCAGGTCAATAGTTTTTCTATTGAGGTATTTTACATTTTCTTCTATGTTTTTCATACTTTTGAATTTTTTGATTGATTTTTGATGTCTCATAGAGGCATTAGCTTCCACTTACCCAGTTCTACCTTTTAAGTAGCTGCTTTCCTCAATTAGCTTTTGTACTTTCCTTTCTATTTGGTTAATTGTACTTTTATGGAGTTGTTTTCATCGGTGGATTTTTTTATTTTCTTCTCTATTTGATCGATTCTACTTGTTAATTTGGCAAATTCTCCTTTTCCCAAGGTGTTGATTCTTTTTTTTGTAATTTTCTTGTATCAATCACTCTCATTTCTTTTCCCAATTTTTCTTCTGCCTCTCTTGTATTGATTTTTAAGCTCCTTTTTGCCCTTTCCCATGAATTCTTTCTGAGCTTGAGACCACTTCCCACTTTTCTTTGGGGTTTTGGCCATAGATGTTTTGACATTGTTGTGCTCTTCTGGGTTTGTGTCTTGGTCTTCCCATAACTTTCTATGGTCAGATTCTTGTTTTTGTTGTTTTTTTTGCTCATCTTTTTTGGCCCTTTTTCTTTTTTTTAAATTTAAGCTCTTCTGTGATGGAAGAGGCACTGTCTCAAGTTTCTTGTGCCAGGGGCATAGATACTGTAGGACCTGGATATTTACCTGGTGATGTTGTCTTCCCCTGAGCCCATGGGGGACCCTTGCATCTGGTGCTGTGCTGAGGAGGTGAAGGGGGGTGTGGCTGGTGCTGCTGGAGGCTGTAGAGGTCTGGCAGCTTACCTGGTGCTGAACTGGAGTCCTAGTGCTGAGGTTTGTGGGCTGTTTCTGTATTTCTCCAGGGCTATACTGAAGTACTTGGTGGTCTGGCCACTGGCAGGTGTTTGCCCAAGGCTATGCTGAAGCATTTCAGGGTTCTCAGAGCTGGAGTCTGCTAATATACTAAGACACATGGTGGTTCCTGGTGTCGGTGTTTGCCTGCTCCACCACCCTGGGGCTCAGGATCTCCCACTAGTTTACTGAGATGGGTCTTGCTGGGATTCTTCCTGTCTCCAATTGTGTTCTCCCTTTACCCAAATGACACAGACTTTTCTTGCCAATCTTCTAAGTTCCTTGGGCTAAAAGACTGTTTTTATCCCATCTTTTTTTGCTGGCTTTGCTGTTCCAGGATTTTTTGGGGGGTAATATTTTGTGGTTGTTTGGAGGTGAATTTAGGAGTTATGATGATTTTACTGCTTAGTCTACCATCTTGTCTCCCCAGTTCCACTGGTTCTTAAAAATAAATTAAAATATGCATATTCTCCATGGTAGATATTATTGAAGTTCTTGTTTTCTGTATATACTCAGGGTGGTTCTTTGAACACCAACTTTTACTCATTCTTAGGGATGGAGGAGTACAGAACAGGTAAAATATGAAAAATATTGGATAGGAGAAAAAAGGGAAGGGAATAAGTATTTATTAAGCACTGTGCTAAGCGCAAGGCGAAGAGCTTTACAAATATTATTCTATTTGTTTCCTCACAACAACCCTAAGGTAGATACTATTATTCTCCTCATTTTATAGTCGAGGAAATAGGCAGGTAGAAGTTAAGTGATTTGCCCAGGGTAACCCAGCTAAAAAGCGTCTGAGCTCAGATTTGAACTTGCATTCCTAACTCCAGGCCCCTCCATTCTATCTATTGCTAACATCTATGATTTCACCTGTGGGAATATATTTTGTAGCAAAAGAAGTTTTGAGTGTCATTCAATCCACAAGCTTTTATTAAGCACCTATTATATTCCAGATACTCTTTGCTAAATATTGGGGAAACAAAAACAAAAAAAGGAAACAGCAACTTTTATTAAGGTTTTAATATTTTATCAGGGGAGGCAATATGTATATATTGATATAATACAGATATAAATATGTACATATAGATATAAATATGTATATATATATATATATATAGATACAAATATTGGTGAATGAATGCAGCATCAAGATCAACTACCCTACTGATGGTGAGTTCTTCAATTTGAAGACTACAAGCCAAGACCAAAGTGGAGGGAGTGTTGGTGCATGATTTTCTGTTTGCAGGTGATTGTGCACTCAGTGCAGCCTCTGAAGCTGAGATGCAACAAAGTATGGATCGATTTTGTGCTGCCTGTGCTAATTTTGGCCTAATAATTAACACCAAGAAAACATGGTGCTCCATTAGGCACCATCACACCATCCATACATGGAACCATCAGTTACAACAAATGGAGAAGTTTTGAATGTTGTGGATAAGTTCACTTACCTTGGTAGTGTACTTTCCAGGGATGTACATATTGACAATGAAGTTGATGCACACATTTCCAGAGCTAGTTCAGTGTTTGGGAGTCTTCAAAGAAAAGTTTGGGAGAGAAGAAGTATTAGACTGATTACCAGACTGAAAGTCTACAGAGCCGTTCTGCTGACCTCATTGCTGTATGCCTATGAAACATGAACAGTCTATCAGTGACATGCCAGGAAACTGAATCGCTTCCATTTGAGCTGTCTTAGGAAGATTCTGAGGATCACCTGGCAGGATAAGGTAGCAGACACTGTCTTGCTTGAGCTGAACTGCCAAGCATTCAAACTTGGCTTCAGAAAGCACAACTCCAATGGGCTGGCCATGTTGTTCAAAAGCAAAATGTATGCTTGACAAAAAGACTATTTTATGGAGAACTCGCATGGGGCAGGCGATCACATGGTGGTCAGAAGAAGTGATACAAAGATACTCTCAAGATCTCTCTCAAGAACTCAAGATTCTGTGACATAGGAGACACTGGCATAGGACCACTCAGCATGGCACACCCACATCAGAAAGGGTGCTGTGCTCTTTGAGCAAAGCAAAATTGAGACAGCACAAAGTAAATGTAGGATGTGCAAATTTGGACTAGCCACTCCAAATATTCACACGGACTATCTGTGCCCAAACTATGGTAGAGCATTCCAAGCTCATATTGGTCTGATCAGCCATACTTGGACACACTGAAACTTGAATTTATCATGGTGATGTCATTTTGATCCTCTTTGAGAACAAACGACAACAACCAACCATATGACACAAATACAAGGTAGTTTTGGAGAGACAGTAGTGGTTGGTGGCTGCAACATGAGGTTCTGTGTCAAGAAGGTGAAGTAAATGGGGATCCAGGAAGTGCTGACTGTCTGGGACAGATGTGAAGTCAGAACAGAAATAGTAGTAGGATGTTGAGGTCAAGTAGGGATAAAGTATGACTTTAAAGTAATATGGCTGATTTTCTGATATGGGGATGTGTGCTGCCTTCTAAGGACATTTTTTGGAAGAACTTATTTTGATGCAGAAACTATAGGGTTTTTTTTTAAGTGTCCACATCACTATATAAGTACATTTCATGCTTTTAATATGATTCAGATTGGACACTGCTAAAAGCATAAACACAAGACTGCATTAAAACTGTTTTTTCCTGGAACCTGTAGGGGCAAAAATTCTCCTCCTCCTTCTTCTTCTCCTTCTCCTCCTCCTCCTCCTTCTTCCTCTACTTCTTTTTCTCCTCCTTCTTTTCCTTCTTCTTCTTCTCCTCCTCCCTATTCTCCTTCTTCTTCCCCTCCTCCTTCTCTGACTGTAATTTGAAATAGACAAACATTAGCTCTTCTTTTATTCTATGATATTTGTATGATTGTTTTTAAATTTAGATTCACAGATTTAGAGATGGAAAAAATCTCAGAGGTCATATAGTCCCTCCATTCCCTCATTTTAAAAGGAAAGAAAATGAATTTGCTGGTCATTTATTTTTCTATATAAGGATGTGGTGCATTGGATAGAATACCAGGCCTGGAGTCAGAAAGATCTGAGTTCACACCTGGCCTCAGACATTTACAAACTATATGACCCTGGGCAAATCACATAACCCTTATTTCCCTCAATTCCTCATCTGTAAAATGGGGACACACTGGAGAAGAAAATGGCAAACCACTCAGATATCCCATGGACAAAGTCCATGGGAGTCACATAGAGTTGGATACAACCCCAAAACTGCAACTACTCTTTTCCCCTGTTTGTTAGGCCTTTGCACAGCTCTCCCTCACTTAAATTCAATTCATTACAAGTCATGGTATAGCCTTCCCAATGCCATGGTCCTCCTCAAGAACAACAGGTCAGCATTAATTTCCTACTCGCTAGAGTTTCATTCAGGACAGTAGAATGAAACTAGTCTAATGCCAGTGGTTATGCTTCTGAGCTATCTATCTTTTCTACCAGTACTATCTTTTCTATTAAGATTTGAATTGTAAATTGTTTTATGTTATAAATTCAATTATCTCATCAGCTATCTTACATCAAGCAGAAAGAAAGAGAAAAGTGTTCACCAAACATCTGACTCTTTATCCAACTGCCAATTAGATAACTAGTAAAATGGTTCATTTTGAGTTCAAAAGCTTGTTATGGTTCTGTTAACACACTAGTGCCCTCTAGCAGCTTTTCTAAGCCACTATTTTTTTTTAAATTTCATTTGGTAATTCAGACAAATTTGATTCAAAATTTAACATTGAAATTTGGAATGTTGATCCTAGAATGCAAACAGAACATTTTCAAAGCATCAGGGGACAGAAAACAATTTAATATAGAGGAAACAAATTAAAATTATTTGAATGAGTTATCAAATTTTCCAAATTCTAAGTTTAGTAAGAAAGATGACTGACAACCTAGAGAAAAAAATAGGTTTTGTAGTCTTCTTGGGAAGTAGCATATTACAGTAAAAACAAAAAGTAGTGATTATAGCATTAGAGGATCTGGGTGCAAGTCCTGCTTCTGATATTACTTGGAAAGTCATATAACTAGCTTGGTCTTCAGTTTCCTAATTAGTAAAATAAAACACCAGCCGGTTTCTGAGATGCCTTCCAGTTCTATGATCATATGATCCTTCATCATTGTTTCTACCAAGATATTCTGGGAAATTAAAAGAGGACAGAATTGTAAATGTCAGGAGAGGCAGAGGCTTGAAACAATTGGTCAGGTGCCAAACCATATCAATCAAGTCTGCTGTGTTCCACCTCTGTAGTTCCCCACCTCTGGAAAGAAGGGCCTGTTCTCAGTTCTTCTGTGGGGCCAAGCTTGATCTTTATAATTATATAATGATCAATTTAAATTTTTATTGATGTTCTTTCCACTTACATTGTTACGGTTGTATATCTCATTTTCCTAGGTCTTTTTACCTTATTTTGCATGGCATGGTAGATGGAACACTGAATTCAAATTCAGTCTTGCTCACTAGCTGTGTCACCCTAGGTAAGTCACTTGGCCATTGCCTGCCTCAGTTTCCTCAATTGTAAAAGCCAAAAACATCTCTCTAGACTCCTATCTCTTATTCTCTCTCTCTCTCTCTCTCTCTCTCTCTCTCTCTCTCTCTCTCTCTCTCTCTCTCTCTCTCTCTCTCTCTCAGAAGCAATTAGGGGTAAGTGACTTGTTCAGAGTTACACAGCTTAATTACACAGCTAAGTGTGTGAAGCCAGATTTTTAAATCAGGTTTTCCTGACTTCAGGGCTAGTGCTGTATCCACTGTACCACTTAGCTGCCCCTATATCTATCTCTTTTGAACATGATGTGTGTGAGATTTCACAAGTAGCTTGAAGACCCCTTTCCTTACAAGGTGTGGACATAGCCATTCAGATAACTGAGGATATTTCCTTAATAAGGTATGAATGAAATCTACTCAACTTGACCAGGTTAAAGGATGAAGTCTTTGTTTGACTCTGAACAAATCTCCCCATGGGACTTATGGACATTTCTTTCCGTTGTTACCGCATTAGGGACTATTGATTTTCTTTGGGAAGCTTTAAATTTGAGAGCTCACATCTACAAAATGGAGTAGATAGATCTGCCAGAGTTGAAAGATCCTGAAAGAACTGATTAGGGTTTCTGAGAGGGGAGATTTGTTTATCCATGCAACTCTCCCTGGAGAATTGACCAGCCTCAGAGATGGTCACTATGGAGAAGCAACAGCAAAATGGCAAAAGGGAAGCAACATGTCCCCAGGAGAGGTGGAGCCACATTGCCTAGGATATGGACACAGCTAGAGACAGTGTATAGAGATGAGAATCCCTGGATCTGACTTTCTGGAGAGAAGTAGAGAAAGCATATATCCTCAGAGTTGCAGGCCTAGCAAGTAACCAAAACAGAGTGGTAGAACAAACCTGGATCTTGTCTCCCACTATCACCATGAGATATGGATACCGGTATGATGGAGCTCTTTGGCATCTCCAAACAAAAGTGTCCCTTAAGGCAGCACTCTAAGTCTGGACAGTTGTGTGGGTCCACAGGGCAGAGAGGGAATCACAAGGGAAAGAAAGGTTATCTTTTTAATGATCTCAATTGCGTTTTCTTTCTGGTGGAGTCTAAAACTCAGAGTGAAACTATAAGTCTGAAAGACTATTGGAGGCTCTCTGGAAGATAGAGGAGGAGGAGAATTGTCCTTGAGGATTTATAGGCTCTTATATATCCTTTGTGCTGTCCCATGACATAAAATGAAGGCTGTCCTCTTGCTGGTACAGTTAATTAGTGTGCTTGCATGGATACTTATGGCCTTTCTATTTATTGTAGACCAAAATGGAACCACGAAGAGTAAGATACAACTGAAATTACTCAACAACAGCAAAGAGACCTGGGCTTATGCTATATGTCAGTGTTCAAAGGCAGACCCTGGATGGTGGCAAAGTAAGACAGATTTTGAGGTTCCCAGTGGAAACTTTGGATTGGGGTAATAATAACGGACGAGTTATTGGTGAGAGATTTCCAAATTTTAATGTCATCTTTGTAAACCCTGAGCTGGGGTCCTGGGTGGCAGGTTAAACACTCTTAACCCAATCTTATTTGCTGTTGAAGCTATTGGTGTGTAAGTATCCTTCCTCCCCTAACCACTTACAGCCACCCAAATGCAGCAAAGAAAGTTTCTTGAGGACAGGGACTCTGTGTTATACATCTTTTAAATCTCTTAATAGGAATTAAATAAATATTTGCTAAAAGAATAAATTTGTCTAGGACCTATCAGAAACAACAGGCAAAGCCACCCACATTATTTTTCCTCCAGAGAAGCAAAAAAATTCAATAGAGAAATGTATTTCCTTCCTGTCAGGGTTTTCAAGTTCTATGATCAAAGGCAATCTGTGCCAATGTGTATGGAAAAAGAGACCCAATGGTTATTTGCTTAGGCCATTGAATGTTGATTCAAAGCCCAGAGAGATTTTCGTTAGTTGTAAATGAGAAAGTGAAATCCTACAAGCCCTGTAAAGGCCTAGTAGATTTTGGCTGCTCTCCTGAAAACACAGATTGAAAGAGTGAGGGGCAAGAAAATGAGTGGAATCAAATAAGCGGCATTCACCGAAGGACTGCCTCACTGATTGAACAAATAAGGAACTGGAAGTTGAAATTTCCCAGCTGAGTGGGAAGGGTGAAAGTGAGCAAACAGGTGTAAGGGGAAGAATTGTTGGGTCTAGGACTGTATCTAAATCAAGCGCCTCCCATGTTGTTGCAGGGGAATCTAAAAAATAGGGTGAACTGTAAGTCTGGAGGCCTGTTCTAGGTTCCCTGAAGGTGGGGTAGGGGAGGGAGTCATGGAGTACAAAGGAGAATAAAAAAGAATCATTCTTGCCTATGGTTTGGTGTTGGTGCTGATAGAAAAGAGTTGAACACCTCTCTCCCCTTCACTCTTTACTATCCCTTAAGTACAACCTAGTATCTGTCCTTTATATTCATCATGCCATCCATAATATGGGTCTCCATTCTTCATCTGTGCAATCAGGCAAATCAGAACAAAATTGTCTCTAATTTTTCTTCTAATGCTAAATGTTATGATTTAGAATTTAAGCAGCGAAGTAACATAGAGGATAGTACACAGGGACTTGGACTCAGAAAGACCTGAGTTCAAATACCACAACTTGTTCAGTCATTCCCCAATTGATAGGCTTAATATGAATTTTCAAAGCACCAAAAGATTATAGACTTATAGCTGGAAAGACCGTAGAAGTGGTGTAGTTTAAATCCCCTTCCCCTGCCCACTATTTTATAGGTGAGGAAAGGTTAAGTGATTTGCCTGAGGTCACATAGGCAGCTCATGGCAAACACTATGTGAACTCAGATCCATCGGTTTTAAATCCATCACTCCTCTCTACCATGCTACTACTGATTTTTTTCTGGTTAGCATTATCTTTATTTACATAGGCTGATTCTGTGTCTATTCTGAATTTCAACTTTTTCACTCTTCATTATTATGTGTTTTCCCATTTTTTGCATTTATATTTTTCATTCCTTGTGGTCCTATAATTTTCAAATATATTAATATCCTACAATTAATTCAGCCACTTTTCAATCTACAGATACCTTATTTCTAGTTCATCTTTGCCATTACAAATAGTGCTGCAAAGATTTTTTTTTGCACAAATATGTATTCCTGTTGATGCCTCAATATAATTGGCATGATATTAGTTTAATTAATATAATTATGGAATTGCTAGGTCCATGTTATCTCTCTCTCTCCATATATGTACATATGTATATATGTGTATACACACATACATAATATATATACACAGAGACAGAGAAAGTTAAGCTTATAATTCATAACTATGCTCAACTACTGAAAGTCAAGATGCTCACAAAGTATCTGCTTTAAAGTAAATTCCCCCATCTCTTCTGCTCTTGTCATGAAAGTGAGTTGACTAAAACAGTTGAAACATCAGATCTTAGGTCTGTGACTCTTTGTTCTCGCCACTCTATAGCAATAAATCCTAAGACAGGGAGATTTAGATTTGTGAGGAATGCTTTCTGAGTCTTGTTCTGTTTTATATCTCCAGTATTTCACTCTCTGAGCACAATCCTCGCTGTCATATACATAAAGTGGTCTTCATTTAGAGTCTCTATTGGATTTGCCATACTTACAGTTTGATGTATTTGTACTTAGACTAAAATTCAAGAAGAAATTGAATCAGTCAAGAAGGAGTGATCAGGCATTGGCTGCCATGGAGCTAGGACAGCAGAAGGAAGAGGAGGAGGTGGTTCAGCAGCAGCTCACTTTCTTCCAGAACCTGAAGGCAAATGCTCCACCACGGACTTGATGTGCCAAGAAGCAGCCAATGCAAGAATCAAGTTCAGCAAGCCAGTCATCAGGCCATTTCAGATATCATGGCGTTAACATTTTGCCAAAGATCTTAAGATGTTCACCAGACATGCAAAAAGAAACACAGTTAACATGGAGGACATGAAACTCTTAACTCTTAACCAGGAGGGGTAGCTCATTGCTGAATTATATCACAGAGAAAAATTAAGAGGTTTCTTGAGCTAATCAGGAACAAAAAGATAAGAAGAAAAAGAAGGCAGAAGGAGGAAGCAAAAGATCCAGTAAATAGGCAGTAAAAAAAATGGACACTGACAATTGAGATGGCCTCCTGTCACCTCTGGACACTTCCTTCTCCAACTGCTCTGAGTGGCATGGGGATGAAGAATGGGCAACAGTAGCAATTGCTACCCCACAAGTTCTACTCTTTAGCTAAGACAACTTTGAAGAGATGAGTGGAGAGAAAATAGATGCTGGTGGATGTCTTTTGTGCTAATATGGTTCCTACTCTAAATAGCTGTCACTAATAATATTAATGCATAAGAAAGCTAGAAATGCTTAAGCAAGATATTTTGGTGCCTTTATTGAACACTGAGAAAGGAGTGTTAGAGCAGTGTGAATTTGACTTTTTTTAAATTAATAAAATATTTTTTAGCTAACCTGAAAGGAAGGAAGGAAAGAAGGAAGGAAGGAAGGAAGGAAGGAAGGAAGGAAGGAAGGAAGGAAGGAAGGAAGGAAGGAAGGAAGGAAGAAAGGATGATTCCTTGGTGTATATTAAGGACTGAGGCAACAGGAAAGCCCAATAAGATGAAGTGATTTGTCCAAGGTCTCCCTGGTAAAGCCAAATCTAGAATCCTGGTCTCTTGACTTGCAATACAGTACTCCTCTCAATATATCACTCAAAACAAAGTCAAGTGCAAGTCACGTCATCATTTCTCTGATGGCGTGGTCTTCAGCAACGAAGGACGAACACACACAATATATACATGTCATTTCCTTGTCCTTCGTAATTCTTTTTCTTCACTTCTTTCCTGTTCCCTGATCTCCAGTTTATTTCTCCCTTAATTACCAGAATACAAAGCAGTCTATACTTGTTGAAGCATGATAATTCTAGAATTGAAACTGGTCAAAGGCTAGCTTGCACATGACTCCCTTTACCCTGGGATTATACCTCCATTAAATTTAACTTGTTAATCTCTTCATCATGTTTACCATGGCTTTTTTGGTTGCCTCTCAGCTTTTTGGGCTTTCTAATTCTTTCTCTATTACCAAGAAAATACCAGTATTTTGTCAAGTTTATGAAGCATTTGGTGAATTTAAGGTCTGTGTTTGATGCTAAACAATTCTACCCATTTCAGGAAGTATTTCAGTGCCTGCTATGTACAAAGCATTTTGCTAGATTCTGGGAATACAATATGAGAAGTACACAATCCTTGCTCATAAAACGTCTGATGGGAATGGGAACAAGGAGAAACTACATGAATGTTTTACATATATCAAAGTAACATGTTGTAAAGTAAACTAAAAGTAAAAGGTTGTAAAGTAGATAGTTATAAAGGGTAGAACCAGACAAATTCTCTAAGAGAATTTGCAGATGAAGAGAAAACAATTTAATTGTAAGAAGTCTAGCAAAACTTCATGAAGGAAATTACACCTAAGTAAATTTGAAAGAAGAGAAGGACTTCAAAGGGCTGACAGAGGACTTCATTAAGTCATTTTCATGGGAAAAGTCCCCCTGCAAAAAGAAGGATGCAAATGGAAGTGTTAAGAATGCTTCTTCCTTCCCTCTACTTCATCTTTCATAGAACCATAAGATTTTGTAATATTAGGGCTGGAAACGCCTTATGGCCACAAGTCATGGAACCATGCAATCTACAAGAATTGAAACTGAAAATTAGGCAAAGGAAAATGGAGAACATGGTGGGCATGAGCTAACTGGTTGCAATACACTGCAAACAATTACAAAGGAAAAATATAAAAGGTGTCATCATAGAAATGGATGATCAACAAAGGAAGATGGGTTGGTTATATGGCAAGAGCAGGAGGGAACAAATGTACAACTTACTTCTCTATCTCTCATGCTCTACTGGCATCCTGGTAATGAAAGGAGAAATTGAGACAGGACTCTAGAACTTTGGGAAGATCCCTTCTGTAAAACTTATGAGATGGCATAGAGCTACAGGATGGACAAGCATGGATGGGCTGTGAGCATGGATGGGCTGTGATCTACATCACTGGAAGAATCATCTATCAATGAAATTGCATGCCCATTAGCATACTGAGGAGGATTGAAAGGAGCCTGAGAGACAACCTAGTCCTGCTCTTACAGTTTACATTTATAAGAACACACAACCATTAAGTGACGAAGGTTTCCCTGATCAATAGTATAGACAATAATGCTCTGTCATTGAACAATCAGTTCAGTTCAGTGTGTTCAAAAAGTCAGGAATATAAAGCTTTCAAAAGAAATAATATGAATTATGACTAGCAATATGTCAGATGTGAAGCCACTTCCATCAGCTATGGCCTAGCAATAGACCAACTCTCACAATGAGACCAGAAATGCTGGTATTTGCAACAATTTCCCCTCAAATAGCATATGTGGGATTTCTACTTTAATTAATGAGTTGAAGAACAGTGCCATGCACATGGTAGGCCCTGTGTAAATATTTATTGATTTTATTTGATTATAGAGTTTCCCAGGACAATAGGGAAGACATGGTTTTGAAAGAACTCTTACTCTATGTAGAAAATCAGTCACATTTACAATGTCATAAAGGCCATTAGGAACGTAGGGTGGAACTAAGGAGAGTACTTTTTGAGAACTATTTTACTTGTGGGTTATTGGAAAAATAGTTTCAGATGCAGAATGTGCCCTCTGTTCTCACTGGTTTGTCCAATTTGTTTATCTTTCTGGATGAGGACTGTAGTTTGTGGTTTGGGAAAAACCATCTTTGACATAGTTGTTGGTAATGTTGGTAAATGAAGGACTGTAGCTAAAGGATATAGCCATTCACTTCTCAGTGTATCAGATATCCATCACCAGTTCATTTCTTACAAGGAAATGGGAAATCATATTAGTGATAGTTTTTCTATTTGTGTCAGAATTTGGATGTGTGAAAACTAGCTTCCACAAGAAACTCCTTGAGTTCTCCAAACTTTCGGTCCTACCTTTGGGGGGATTTAGAATTAGACAGACAGACAGGCAGGCAGGCAGGCAGACAGACAGACAGACAGACAGACAGACATATAGATAGATAGATAGATAGATAGATAGATAGATAGATAGATAGATAGATAGATAGATAGATAGATAGGTAGATAGATAGATAGATAGATAGATAGATAGATAGATAGATAGATAGATAGATAGATAGATAGATAGATAGATAGACAGACAGACAGAGGAACCATCTTCTAAGTGCTTACTATGTGGTGCCAGAAACTATGATAATTGTTGAGGATTCAAATGCAATCAAGACAGTCATTGGCCTCAAAAAGCTTATATTCTAATGGGAAAAGACAACATAGAAAGGGGAACTAGAAAGGTGGAGGAGGTAAAGCTATGAACAGGGTAGTATGCTTTGTAGCTGGTAGCATGGAAATGAGGTGGAAGTTCAGTTCCAGGCAAGACAAAGCAAAAAGTTCACTGAGATATAAGAACCTAGGTAATTCCCAGCATGAAATTCAAGTTTATGCTGAGGAAGAGGTAGAGGTAAAGGCAAGATGTCACCTACCAGAGTTCAAGGTCCTATAAGGGAACTTTAGTTTAAAATGGCTCTGGACTATATGACCTGTGTGACTGTGGGCAAGTCATCCAAGTGCTCTGAGCCTCAGTTTCCTCATCTATAAAATGAGATTTGATGAGAGAGTCTTCTGGGATCATCTTCAGCCCTATATCTATGATCTTCTCATCCCATGATCCTTTCAGCTGTAAGCCCATAATTTTAAAATTATTGCTTTGTATTCTTTTACAATTCTGTGATTTCTCAGTTCCATTTCCCCTTTCCCATCCTCAGCCCTCACTCTAACCTCACAACATGCACATTTAACTTCCTCAAAACTACTCAGCATTATCATGGACCCAGAAGAAATATTCCTTATTCCTCAGAAAGACTAATCCCCTTACTTATTCCCTTCATCTCATTTCCTCTTACATTCTCCAGCAGGTATGATGTGCAAAACAAACTTCACTTGTAGAGGGTTGACTTTTAAGGAAAGCATTAAAAGAAAAGAGAAAAAAGAGAGGAAGCAAGTTAGCAAAACCAATAATTTAAAAAGACAAATTCATAATGGATGAAGAATTAAGAGAAATTAGAAATTAATTTCCCAGATTATGTACCAATAAAACCGATAACTTTAAATGCATGAATATTTATAAAAATATGGTAACTGATAATAACAAAACAAATGATGGAAAAATTAAACAAATTGAATGCAGAAAAAGAAACTGAATAAGCCATAAAGAGCTCCTGCTGGAAAAAAACCTCTATCCCAGGTGAATTAAATGCTGTATTCATTGTACATTTACCTCAAATCTATAGCATTTTACAAAGCATCTTACAAAGTCTATTTCTTCTGGCGTGCGAGGAATGACTCTTTAGTCCCTTCAGGTTAAGGATGGTTCTGTTGTTCATTTCCTCTGAGATGCAGCAGAGTTGCAGAAAGCATCTCCCTCTGCGCAGTTAGGACCAACTTGGGAAATTAGGAACTCTCAAACTCGCAAAGTATACCACCAAAGACAGAGATGTCTCCTTCTCAACAGTTGTGTATTTAGAGAAAGTAACACAAAATGATAAAGGCTGCAAAACACATGATGTTAGGTCTCAGGTTCATTTGGGCAAGCACCTGTTCTTGCTGCGTGATCACCTGATAACTGCCATTGCTGCCAGGGTGTGGGGAAGGAAGAGATTGCTAGAAATCCAAAAAAAAGACTGCCTTGAGTCCCAAGTGACAGGCTCAAAATAGAAGGAAACTAAGCATCTCCCCTCTCCTGTTAGAGCTAATTCTTCTTGGATCAAACAAAGAATTTTGTTTTTAAAAAGAAAGATGAATTAATTGATCAATTAATCAAAAACAACAACAACAAAAACCCTGTGTGCAATCATCTATTCCTGAAAACTTCCTTCCCTCGCCTCCTTTGTAGAGGGGCATATATTCACATATCTCTTCCGGTAGACCAATATTCTTCTAATTTTGCGACATTCAGTATTATTTAGAAATATTGCTCTGTGGTTTTCTCTTACTAAATTATCTCTCTTGGTAGTTTCAATATAAAAGATTGTATCTGTTTCATTTTAGGTGTTTGATAAGATGCCTTCTTTCTCTAACCATAAATAATATGTGTATCCTTAGAATTAATTATTCTTTCCATTTTTGCTAGAATTCATTTAATTATTTTCTTGGCTCTGCTTACTTCACTTTGCATCAATTAATAAAAGTATTTCCATGCTTCTCTGCATTCATCATATACATAATTTCTTACTGCACAGTAATATTCCATTAACTTCATTTACCACATTTTGTTTAGCCATCTATCAAAATGATGGACATCTACTTTGTTTTCAGTTCTTTGTTATCACCAAAAAATGTTTTGTTGTATATAGAACCTTTCATTTTATAAGCTACCCAGTTGGAATATATTCTTAGCAATGGAATCTTTGGGTATGGGAATTTTATCCATTTTATTTGGATAATTACAAATTGTTTCTTAGAATGATTGTACTAATTTACAATTCCACCATCATCCTTATTTTTCTCACCCTTTTTGTCTATTTTTATTGTGTATAATGTGGATTTGTTACTGTTCTTATTTGCTTTATATAGCTGTGACATTTTAAATGTGGTTCTACTTTTTCCATTCTACTTAAATTCATAGGTTTCTCATAATTTTTTAAATGTGTTCATTCACTTATTTTAGTGGTGGAATATTATTAAATTGTTAATTAAGTTGATATATCATGATTTGTTCAGTCCTTTTCTAATGACAGGATATCTAGTTTTGGGTTTTCCTTGTCTAGTTCTTTGCTATAGCAAGTAGTACTGCTAAGAATATCTTTGTACAGATAAGTCTTTTTTTCTACTATTTCTAACCCCTTGGGATATACAGTCTTGGTAGTGAGAACACTGAATCAAAACTTGCTTCTTCTTCTTCTTTTTTTTTTTTAACAATTTTTATAGACATCATGAATGTGATGTCATTGGTACTCGAGAACAACATGTACTCAGGTCTATCCCTTCTGCTCACTAGCTGCATACGGATTCTTTCACCTCCATTGTGTTAGAATTGAAAGTGGGGCTTAGAGATTATTCTAAAATGAGGTGATCACCAAGGTCCTGACCAGCAGCAAATCTTAAAATTTAGTCCAACTTCCTCATTTTACAAAGGAGAAAAATAAGGCTCAGAGAGGTGATGACTTTGTCATTTGGCACTTTGTTGTCGAAAAGGACATGGAGGTGATGCCTTGACATGCAAGTGAATTTTTTATTTAAGTGAGGGAGTGCTGTTCAGGCACCAGCCTCGCTTTCTGCTCTACAGCCATCTGGTCCAGTAGCAAGATAGAGATCAAGATCGTTGGAGATGACCCTCCGCTAGAAGGCAGAATCTTGCTTCAAGGAAGAGGTGGAGGATGGATATATCCACACCATGGTGTATAGGAGATACTATACCTGTAGTCATATATTTAGTACTGGTCTTATTACACCCAAAGGCCACCTCCTGTGACAGATTCCCCCTCCGCCAATATTGTCACCTTTCTTCCTCCTCTAATTATCCCTTGTTTACCAGTGAACGGGAAGGAGATACTGGCATCTGAAAGTTGAGAGCCTAGGATCAAATGTTGGACCTACCACTTACCCTTGGCAAAACACGTGTCTAAGCCTTAGTTTCCTCAATGGTAAAATGTATGGGTTTGGGGTCCATTAGCCTCTAAGGTCCCTTTTTATTCAAAATTTCTGGACCTTACTTTGTCTTCCTTGAGTAGAACTGAAATTCCAAGAAGGCAGCAATTCACTTTTTTTTTCTTTTTTCTTTTTGCATCTCCAGCACCTAGCAGGGTATCTCGAGGTTAAATGGATACCCATTTTATCAATCAGACCACTGAGGCTCAGGAACGTGAATACACAGCTGGCAGGTGATGTGAACAAGAGAGAAACAAATCCCTGTCCCCCAGACGGGCCTTCAGCAAGCAGACCGCCTTTCGATCCCTCTTTTCCCCCCATCTTTAGGAAGGGAGGGGGAGCGGGCTCCCTGCCTCTCTCCTCCATCCTTAAGACGAGATCGCAGGCTAAAATCGGGGCTACCCGGAGCTCATGTCAGCGGCACGGAAACGACGCCAGAGCCGAGCCCAAAGAATGAAGAGGGGCCCAGAGCAGCGCCTGGGTCCGGTACCCTGGTCCGACCCTCGCCCCGCCCAGGGGCACCTGGGTGCCAGAAGCGCCCCCAACTCTCGCCCCGCCGCTGCAGGTACCTGGGCAGCCGCCTGCTTCTTTCCTCTCCCCGGCTGCTCACCCCCAGCCCACCCCCGCCGGGAGAGAGCACTGCGCGAGCGCGTTGTCCTAAAAGGTTACCCCGGCTTCCATCGCCGGACTCCCACCCTTCCCAGGCCTTCGCCTGCAGGGAGAGGGAGACCCCGGATCGGCCGTGGACCCCCAGGAGAAGTAGGAGTGAATCCACCGATGGCACCCAGCGCCGCTTTTGGAGGGCCTTGGCTCCTCGATTTCTAAGTCAATTAAGGGCGATTGGGGGGAAGGTATCGTGGGAGAATAGCTGAAACCGAGGACAAGGTTATTTATATAAATTATCTTCACTTTTGCAGAACAAATGTTCCAGTTGCTTCAGTTGCAGTGCCTTTCTTCTCATAAAAAAGTGGACAGTCTGTACCTCTATTAAAAGGGGACGACAAGGGGATTGCTTCTGCTTTCTCGGGCCTGTGGGGATTTAAACAGATTTAGTTGGGTTGCCACATAAGAAAGTGAAACTTTAAAACCCCTGTGATGATCCACTTCCCTTACGTACAGACCGCCAAAATTGTAAAATCCCCCTCCCCACCCTTCATCGCACATGCCCTGCTGAGGAGAGTCAAGGCCCCGCCGAGAAGACCATGCAGGGGCAGGAGGTGGCAGATCTAGGGCTGGGAGAAAAAGGCAGCACAGGAAGGAGCTTCATGGAGAGGTTCAGGCTTTTGCTGGGCCTCTTGATCAAATACCACACTGCTTTAGGCTACAGCCTCTTGAGCCTGCTGACCGCTGGCGGGGAGAGACTCTTATCCAGCGTCGTGTTCCAATGCCCCTGCAGCGCTACCTGGAACCTTCCCTATTCCCTCGTCTTCCTCCTGGCTCCGGCCTGGATCCTCTTCCTGCTGGGCTTCCTGTTCAGCACCCGGGCCAAGTGGCTCATGACAGGTTGCTGTGCGCGGCGCGGAGGGAAAGAAAAGCCCGGGAAAGAAAAGCCCGGGAAAGAAAAGCCCGTGAAAGAAGAGAACGGGAAAGAAAAGCCCGGGAAAAAAGAGAAAGGGAAAGAAAAGCCCGGGAAAGAAAAGCCCGGGAAAGAAGAGAACGGGAAAGAAAAGCCCGAGAAAAAAGAGAAAGGGAAAGAAAAGCCCGGGAAAGAAAAGCCCGGGGAAGAAGAGCCCGGGGAAGAAGAGCCCGGGCAAGAAGAGCCCGGGCAAGAAGAGCCCGGGCAAGAAGAGCCCGGGCAAGAAGAACCCGGGCAAGAAGAGCCCGGGGAAGAAGAGCCCGGGCAAGAAGAGCCCGGGGAAGAAGAGCCCGGGGAAGAAGAGCCCGGGCAAGAAGAGCCCGGGGAAGAAGAGCCCGGGCAAGAAGAGCCCGGGGAAGAAGAGCCCGGGCAAGAAGAGCCCGGGGAAGAAGAGCCCGGGGAAGAAGAGCCCGGGCAAGAAGAGCCCGGGGAAGAAGAGCCCGGGCAAGAAGAGCCCCGGAAAGCTTGCCGGAACCTGGGGCAACGTTGTAGCTTCACCTGGACCGCCCTTCTAGCGCCCACCATTTGGATCGCAGTGTCACTCCTCGGGGGAGGTTTCTGTGAGTGCGCAGCCACTGGGACCACCTGGATTTCTCGGCGGATGTGCCCCGATCAGGAGGCCAGTTGTCTCCAGGAGGTGCCAATGGCGCCCTGCCAGAAAGAGAAGCCAGAGAAGGTCCAGGAGATCTTGAGGGAACTGAAGGCCCTTTCCCAGGTAAAAGCACCTCATAATTTCAGCTGCATGACAAGAAAGTGGAGAGATCCTAGTCACAAAAGCCAGGGTTGAGGGAAGGGTTGAGGAAGGGCTGGAGAGAGAGAAGATGGAAAGATAGAAGAGAGGAAGTAGAGAGATTCAACTAGCACCCATGAAAGGTCCTTCCAAGCAGTCCAGCTCAAGTGCCTTCCTCTTCAGGAAAGCTGCCTGGATTTTATTGGCATTTATTGAATGAACGAATGATTTCTTTATCAGAAAGGAGCCTTCCCCCTCAGACTTTGTTTTACCTGCTCTCAAATGCATGTTTCATGTATTCTTTTGTGTCTTATAGTCATTTGAGTTTGTGTCTTACTCCCTTACTAGACCTGTGAGATTCGGGAGAACACAGGCTGTCTCTAACCTAATCTGTGTAGTGGGATTTCCCCAGGCACCTGTCAGTGCTATTGATTCAATAAGTCTGAATAAAATGCGGATAAATAAGCGAATTTTAAGTTCTTTTTCCAAAAAAGAGATGAAAGAATTGTTTTCTTTCATATGTAGAATCTGTGTTAAACACTGGGGATACAAAAAGAGGCAAAAGATAGTCCCTGCCCTAAAAGAGCTCACAATCCAATGGTGGAGACAGTAGGCAAATGACTATGTATGAAGCAAGCTATATAAAGGATAATCAGGAAATAATTAAAAGAGAGAAAGCACTGGAATGAAGACAGTTTAGGGAAGGCTTCCTGTAGAAGGTGGGATTTGAGTTGGGACTTGAGAAAGCTTCCCTTTAAGGATATATGGTTAGGGTTCTTTCCCCTAGTGCCCTGACATTCTTGGAGATATAAATGACCCCACAAGTAACACGTCTAATGTGAATGATGGCAATACTGCTCTCTAGTTTCACCAATTCAATTTATGCATATTTTATTAAACATTTGCTATGTGTCATTCACTGTAGTGCTCGAGATAAAAATTTGTCCTGCAGAGCTTATACTCTTCAAGGAGGAAACAATATTTATACAAATAAGCAAATATATAATTTGTTCAAAATAAATGCCATGTATTTGGTGAGGGGTTAAGGGGTGGAACTATCAACTGAGTCAATCCAGAAAGGTCTCTTGAGGAAGATGACACACAAGCTGAGTTGGAATAGGGAATTAGGAATGGTTTTGTTGAAGAGATTTTTAAGGCTTGCTAGAGATTCAATAGCCAAAGATTCCAGAAGTCAAAGCTGAGGAAGGAGAATATTCTAGGCACAATGGTGTGAGAAAGACTGTCCTATATAGGGAACATTAATTTGTCCAGATGAGTTGGAATGAAAGTCTCAGAGGTTGAATTCTGATGGTTTAAATTATTTGCTCTAGCAGGAGCCCATCCCACCTCTATTCAATTCCTAAGACTTCTCTCCTATATGAATTGTCTGATATCAAATTAGCTGTTGTGTGGCCAAAAGTCTCACCACATTCATTGTGTCCATCAAGTTTTTCTCCAGCAAGACTTCCCCATCCTTGTGAACAGTTAACTTTTCAAAAGGGATTTATTTTCTATTTCTTTTCAACTGAAATTGTCACCCCGCTGATGTCATTTTGGTCTGTTGTCCTACAGGTGATAGGTTGGAGCCTGATAGTTTTTATTGTGCTTGCTCTTCTGATTTCCACATACTACAAAAGATGTGTATCTCCACTTAATTTTCATCACCTTAGGTCCCGCAAACTATATTGTCAAAAGAAAG